>NC_140168.1:130839716-131014716 GCF_963971535.1 Notolepis coatsorum
GTTAATACAACGCCTCAGTGAATTATTTAGTTCAATGGGACATTTCGTTTTGAACAGTGAACTAACTTGCGCTAACGTGAGCTAACAGCTAACAGCTAACAGGTATCATACGCGTCTCTACTAGACTTGATGGAGCGTTTGTTGATGTCAGGAGCTATCGGTAGCTGGCCGGCTAGATACCGTTCGGTTAGACAATGCCTCATCATGTATTAAACTAAAAGTGAATAGTTGACTGGGTCATTTTGTAACGGTAGCTAAGCTAACGTTAGCTCAGGGAGACGCCGTCCTCCCGTGTCCCGTCCCACTAGACTAGACCCGTGTTTACATGCGTGCAGGAGGGGCTGGAGGGATGAGCAGACGCCGCACCACCCGGTGTCTGAGACAGAACTCAGCGACAGCGAGTGAGATCGGTTTTGACGATCGGCGAAAAATAAAGCATTATCACCGATCACCGATCGCATATTTATACTGATTATCGGCCGATAACGATCGGTGGCCGATCGATCGGGGCATCCCTAATCGTATCCTGACTCAAGTATCGTGATACTATCGTATCGTGACTCAAGTATCATGATAGCATCGTATCGTGAGGCCTCTGGTGATTCCCAGCCCTATTGTCGAGTGAAACTGCCACGAGCGCTGCACTCAAAAGATCTCATTATTTCAAGTTTGACCTTGGTTGCCGCTGGTCTTACGAAGCGCCACTACCAGTGAGAATACAGCTTTATGTGATGTGAGTAGTGATGCACGATATATCGGCCGCCGATATAATATCGGCCGATATGGCCGTTTTTTTACACATCGGTATCGGACCGATATCAAGATAGGGCTGATATAAAAAAAATAAAAAAAATAAAATAAAAAAAAAAAAAATCTTTTTACATGTTTTGGCCTTAAATAGTTTCAAAATATCAGTCATTTCTGAAAATAAGTTACAAAAGTAAAAAAATTATGCGTTTTGGAAAATAGCTCTTTATTTGATTATCATAAAAAAGTGTTTTCTATACAGAGATATCGACATCGGTAAATATCGGTATCGGCCAGAACAGCAATATTAATATCGGTTATCGGTATCGGCCACAATTTTCACATCGGTGCATCACTAGATGTGAGCAAAAGCAACTTCCAAACTAGGTTGGACCACGTATAGAAATCGATCACCTCTTTGTTTCTGAGTTAAACACCATGTAAACACTGACCACGATCATCTGTTGCTTTAAGACAAGACGATCGACGCAAAGCCTCTTCTACCCTAGATGACCCACCAGGAAAAGTATTACATTACACTGCAAACATGGTAGCATTGCGCGATCGTCTTCCTGCAGCTTGGGCAGCATCACGTGACGACGATCAAACAGATACCGGCGCCCGACCTCGCAGTGAGCAAACGGCGGCATTCTTCTCATCTGAAGCGGGTTTCCCAAAAGCAAACATCACTCCGTCTCTTTACACAGCAGTGGAGCAGCTAGGGTGACTAGGTGAGGGTTATGCTGCTGTTATTCTGTTATGATGAGGGTTATGGGTTATGCTGCTCTTATTCTGTTCTGCTCCAATCCAACTTTATTTGTATAGCACATTTAAAAACATGGTTGACCAACGTGCTTCACAGTAAAAACCATAATATAGTCAAAACAACACATAAACACAATACAAAGTACACAGAACTACAAACAAAATTACAGCAGCAGGGCGGCTGAGTGGCGCAGTGGGCAAGGCGCTCACCACTAATGCAGGAGATGCTGGGTTCGAGCCCAGCTCTCGGCATTGCTACCAGCTTGGCTGGTCGTTCATACTAACACAATTGGCAGTGTTAGGGGTGGGAAAGCCGGTGGGTGGGGATCGGACGTTGTGGACAGCGACTCGTACAGGTCGGTTGGGTGAAGCCTGTACAGCAGAATCAGGAAGTATCGGGGGCAGCGTGAGCCACTGATAGATCGCGCTGTTCAGGTGAAAAGATGCGACGGCTGCCTCCTCGTGTACCGGAGGGGACACGTGATGCAAGGCTTCGTCCTCACTGCAGCCGATCAGTGGGAGGCGTAGTCTAGCAACGTTCGAGACAGGGGAGGGGAGAATTGAAGGGAGAATTGGCGATACGAAATTGGGATGGGAGAAAAATAGAAAAAGGAGGAGAAAAAGTGGATACATTTCTTTTTTTAATTACAGCGGCAGACAAATTCTTTTTTTTAAAGCTAGGGAGAACAAATGTGTTTTAAGATGAGACTTAAACACTGGGAGCATTGGGGCCACAGCCTAATGTGGGGGGGGGGGGGCAACTCGTTCCACAGTTTGGGGGCTGCAACCGCAAACGCACGGTCCCCCCTGTTTTATTATATAGCCTGGATTTAGGGACAACAAGGAGGCTGAGGGTTATTCTGATGTTATTCTGTTATGATGAGGGTTATGCTGCTGATGTTATTCTGTTATGATGCGGGCAGTGATGGGCAAGCTACTTGGAAAATGTAGCAAGCTACACTACAAGTTACTCTCGATTAAATATAGCTCAACTACAACGGAAGCTATCCCCAGAGAAATGTAGCAAGCTACACTACAAGAATATGGCAAAAATAGCTAGCTACATCGGCACTACTTTTTTTTTTTTTTTTTTTTTTTACTTCGTGACCAAGTTTCCACCAAACAAATAGGCAGGAAAAAAAATTCTCAGTTTGATTGTTTATTATAAAACTGAAACAAGCCCTCGGTCTGGCTTTTTGTGTCATCCTTTTAACATGAACTTGTATTACACACTTCTTCAATATCTGAATTGTTTTACTTCATTTTACTAGTATTATGCTACCATGTATATACTACTACCAACTATGCTAATATGTCTATACTACTACAGTATGTACTCAGAGTATAACACTCAAGCTTGACACTGACAAACAATACTACTTATCCTTGGCTGCTAGATATGTACCACTCCTACTGACTTGTTGTTAGGCCTGCCACGATAACACATATTGCTGGGCGATTAATTGGCCCCGAAAATATCGCGATAAGCGATATTATTGCGACCGGTTAGAGAATTTTTTTTTTGGAGACATTTATTTCCCAAAACTTTTATTTTGAAGCCCACCGCTCCGTCTTTTCCGGTGTTTAAGACTTTTATTTTGAAGCCCACCGACCGGACCGGAAGTATTGTTGTGATTATCAGGTACTTTTTGGGTACCAGAAAAGTCACGTGAAACACTGCAGACCACTGAATAGAGATAGAGACGCGTCTCTAGGATTTCATAATCATTATGTTTGCAGCAGGCACAAGTGCAATAAACAAAGGATACAGTCACTGTGTATTCTGCCTCATTTATTGATTAAACAAAACCGACATCAACACAATTTGCCACCGAGCGGAGAGTTTAGTCTCGCAAAAAGATCGCTGACTTGTTAAGGCTTGTTGTTAGGTTAGGTGCTAATGTTGTGCTAGCGTTTTAGCATGGCTATCGTACATAGCGTGATCAATATAACTCGCTATTGATTGTTTGTATGAGTAACGTTAATGCTAGTAGAATAGACACAACGTGAGGTAATCACCATCCATTTTAAACCGGTTATTACCTAATGCTAACGTTAGCAAATAGACGCGACTGGTAACGTTACAGCTTGTTAGCCTAATGCTCGTTAACGTTAGCATAGACAGCCTAGCTAACGTTAACGCTTGTAGAATAGACACAATGAGAGGTAACGTTAGCGTTAGCAGAATAGACACAACGAGGGTCTCGTTAATGTTGTTATTGATTGATTGATTGAAAACTGTGTTTACTCTGTTTGTATGAGTAACGTTAATGCTAGTAGAATAGACACAATGAGGGGTAACGTTAGCCCCACGGAGCTCCTGTGCTGTGCTCTGTAGTAAAGCTAGCGGCCCGCCTCCCAACACGGACAGTGACTGACAAGGGGCACTGGGTCCGCCTCATTAAAACAAACGCGCAAATAGCAATTAATCGCGCCCGTCAAAATCATTGCATTCATTTGAATTATCGCGGCAATTAATCGATTTATTGCTTATCGCGGCAGGCCTACTTGTTGTACACAATTTGTAAGTTGCTTTGAATGAAAGTGTCAGCTAAATGACCAAATGTATTTAAATATGTAACTCACAAAACATTCCATGGCCCCAAAATCATGTGGGGACCGCCCCTGGGGGTCCTGTCCCACAGGTTGAGAACCACTGCTTTTCCCTCTTTTTTTCTTTTCTCCACCCCAATAATATTGTTCATTTTCTGCCTACAGTGAAACATCATGATAGCAGCTATCTTAGTTAAAGCTGTTGACAAAGTGTACTGACTTGTGTGCTGTTTGGGAACAGTTGATTTTCATCAGCTCACCTGAATGTGTCTTCAAGTTGAGAGCAGCATAGTTTTAGCCGTTTTTTCAGTCAAACTCATAAATGTGTCCCAGATAGGGCCATGGAGAGTCATTGTTGTTATTGACATCATCATCTTCATCAATGCCATCGAACCCCTCTGCCATTTCGCTCAGACTGGTTCTTGTTCATGTAATCCGTTAAATTGCATTCATTCAATACGTCTGTTTTGATTTTCACTTCCTGCTTTGCGGCTGGAGTCCCGCCCTATCCTGCCTCTGATTGGCCTACCCATAACGTTTTGGCCTACCATACCCAATCGTGAAGTCGTCACTCATATCTAAACAAACCAACCAATCATAGTGGGTTTTTTAAGGGGATTTTTTTTTCTCCTCGCAGATATTCTAGTCTAGAGTGATTGTTTCTCTCGAAAGTAGCGTGTAACGTTTCTCGTCGCTACGTTACTACTTCGTTCTATAAATAGCTCCGCTACAGAGACTGCTACCCTGGTTAAAAAGTAGCGAGCTACCAGCACGCTACTGAGAATTGTAGTTAAGCTATGTAGCGTCGCTACTTGTAGCAAGCTACTGCCCATCACTGGATGCGGGTTATGGGTTATTCTGCTGTTATTCTGTGATGATGAGGGTTATGCTGCTGATGTTATTCTGTGATGATGAGAGTTATGGGTTATTCTGCTGTTATTCTGTTATGATGCGGGTTATGGGTTATTCTGCTGTTATTCTGTGATGATGAGGGTTATGCTGCTGATGTTATTCTGTGATGATGAGAGTTATGGGTTATTCTGCTGTTATTCTGTGATGATGAGTTATGCTGCTGATGTTATTCTGTTATGCTGAGAGTTATGCTGCTGATGTCATTCTGTTATGCTGTTGTGACGTTTGATGATGATGACGACATTTTCTGCCGTTAATTGTATTTGTTTTTGTCCATTCAAAACACATGACACAGTACCGGCTGGATGTCCTGGGAGACACTACCTGCTAGAGACAGTACCTGCTGCTAGAGACACTACCTGCTGCTAGAGACACTACCTGCTGCTAGAGACAGTACCTGCTGCTAGAGACAGTACCTGATAGAGACACTACCTGCTAGAGACAGTACCTGCTGCTACAGACACTACCTGCTGCTAGAGACACTACCTGCTGCTAGAGACAGTACCTGATAGAGACACTACCTGCTGCTAGAGACAGTACCTGCTAGAGACAGTACCTGATAGACACTACCTGCTGCTAGAGACACTAGCTGCTGCTAGAGACAGTACTTGCTAGAGACAGTACCTGCTAGAGACAGTACCTGCTGCTAGAGACAGTACCTGCTGCTAGAGACAGTACCTGCTAGACACTACCTGCTGCTAGAGACAGTACCTGCTGCTAGAGACAGTACCTGCTGCTAGAGACAGTACCTGCTGCTAGAGACAGTACCTGCTAGAGACACTACCTGCTGCTAGAGACAGTACCTGCTGCTAGAGACACTACCTGCTAGAGACACTACCTGCTAGAGACAGTACCTGCTGCTAGAGACACTACCTGCTAGAGACAGTACCTGCTAGAGACACTACCTGCTAGAGACAGTACCTGCGAGAGACAGTACCTGCTAGAGACACTACCTGCTAGAGACACTACCTGCTAGAGACAGTACCTGCTAGAGACAGTACCTGCTAGAGACACTACCTGCTAGAGACAGTACCTGCTAGAGACACTACCTGCTAGAGACAGTACCTGCTAGAGACACTACCTGCTGCTAGAGACAGTACCTGCTAGAGACACTACCTGCTAGAGACACTACCTGCTAGAAACACTACCTGCTAGAGACAATACCTGCTAGAGACACTACCTGCTAGAGACAGTACCTGCTAGAGACACTACCTGCTAGAGACAGTACCTGCTAGAGACACTACCTGCTAGAGACAGTACCTGCTGCTAGAGACACTACCTGCTAGAGACAGTACCTGCTGCTAGAGACACTACCTGCTAGAGACACTACCTGCTAGAGACAGTACCTGCTAGAGACACTACCTGCTGCTAGAAACACTACCTGCTAGAGACACTACCTGCTAGAGACACTACCTGCTAGAGACAGTACCTGCTGCTAGAGACACTACCTGCTAGAGACACTACCTGCTAGAGACAGTACCTGCTAGAGACAGTACCTGCTAGAGACACTACCTGCTGCTAGAGACAGTACCTGCTGCTAGAGACAGTACCTGCTAGAGACAGTACCTGCTAGAGCCAGTACCTGCTAGAGACACTACCTGCTAGAGACAGTACCTGCTAGAGACAGTACCTGCTAGAGACACTACCTGATAGACAGTACCTGCTGCTAGAGACAGTACCTGCTAGAGACACTACCTGCTAGAGACACTACCTGATAGAGACAGTACCTGCTGCTAGAGACAGTACCTGCTAGAGACAGTACCTGCTAGAGACAGTACCTGATAGAGACAGTACCTGCTGCTAGAGACACTACCTGCTAGAGACAGTACCTGCTAGAGACACTACCTGCTAGAGACAGTACCTGCTAGAGACACTACCTGAGAGACACTACCTGCTAGAGACACTACCTGCTAGAGACACTACCTGCTGCTAGAGACACTACCTGCTAGAGACACTACCTGCTAGAGACAGTACCTGATAGAGACAGTACCTGCTGCTAGAGACAGTACCTGCTAGAGACAGTACCTGCTAGAGACAGTACCTGATAGAGACAGTACCTGCTGCTAGAGACAGTACCTGCTAGAGACAGTACCTGCTAGAGACACTACCTGCTAGAGACACTACCTGCTAGAGACACTACCTGCTAGAGACAGTACCTGCTAGAGACACTACCTGAGAGACACTACCTGCTAGAGACAGTACCTGCTGCTAGAGACACTACCTGCTTGAGACAGTACCTGCTAGAGACACTAACTGCTAGAGACACTACCTGCTAGAGACACTACCTGCTAGAGACACTACCTGCTAGAGACACTACCTGCTGCTAGAGACACTACCTGCTAGAGACACTACCTGCTAGAGACAGTACCTGCTAGAGACACTACCTGAGAGACACTACCTGCTAGAGACACTACCTGCTAGAGACACTACCTGCTGCTAGAGACACTACCTGCTAGAGACACTACCTGCTAGAGACAGTACCTGATAGAGACAGTACCTGCTGCTAGAGACAGTACCTGCTAGAGACAGTACCTGCTAGAGACAGTACCTGATAGAGACAGTACCTGCTGCTAGAGACACTACCTGCTAGAGACACTACCTGCTAGAGACAGTACCTGCTAGAGACACTACCTGCTAGAGACACTACCTGCTAGAGACAGTACCTGCTAGAGACACTACCTGCTAGAGACAGTACCTGCTGCTAGAGACACTATCTGCTAGAGACACTACCTGCTAGAGACAGTACATGCTAGAGACACTACCTGCTAGAGACACTACCTGCTAGAGACACTACCTGCTAGAGACACTACCTGCTAGAGACAGTACCTGCTGCTAAAGACAGTACCTGCTAGAGACACTACCTGCTAGAGACACTACCTGCTAGAGACCTTACCTACTGCTAAAGACACTACCTGCTAGAGACAGTACCTGCTAGAGACAGTACCTGCTAGAGACACTACCTGCTGCTAGAGACAGTACCTGCTGCTAAAGACAGTACCTGCTAGAGACACTACCTGCTAGAGACACTACCTGCTAGAGACAGTACCTGCTGCTAAAGACAGTACCTGCTAGAGACACTACCTGCTAGAGACAGTACCTGCTAGAGACACTACCTGCTAGAGACACTACCTGCTAGAGACACTACCTGCTAGAGACAGTACCTGCTAGAGACACTACCTGCTAGAGACAGTACCTGCTAGAGACCGTACCTGCTAGAGACACTACCTGCTAGAGAGACAGTACCTGCTGCTAGAGACACTACCTGCTAGAGACACTACCTGCTAGAGACACTACCTGCTGCTAGAGACACTACCTGCTAGATACACTACCTGCTAGAGACACTACCTGCTAGAGACAGTACCTGATAGAGACATTACCTGATAGAGACACTACCTGCTAGAGACAGTACCTGCTAGAGACACTACCTGCTAGAGACAGTACCTGCTGCTAGAGACACTACCTGCTAGAGACACTACCTGCTAAAGACACTACCTGCTAGAGACAGTACCTGCTAGAGACAGTAACTGCTAGAGACACTACCTGCTAGAGACAGTACCTGATAGAGACAGTAACTGCTAGAGACACTACCTGCTAGAGACACTACCTGCTAGAGACAGTACCTGCTAGAGACAGTAACTGCTAGAGACACTACCTGCTAGAGACACTACCTGCTAGAGACAGTACCTGCTGCTAGAGACACTACCTGCTGCTAGAGACACTACCTGCTAGAGACACTACCTGCTAGAGACAGTACCTGCTGCTAGAGACAGTACCTGCTAGAGACACTACCTGCTAGAGACAGTACCTGCTGCTAGAGACACTACCTGCTAGAGACACTACCTGCTAGAGACAGTACCTGCTGCTAGAGACAGTACCTGCTAGAGACGCTACCTGCTAGAGACACTACCTGCTAGAGACAGTACCTGCTAGAGACACTACCTGCTAGAGACAGTACCTGCTGCTAGAGACACTACCTGCTAGAGACAGTACCTGCTGCTAGAGACAGTACCTGCTAGAGACACTACCTGCTAGAGACAGTACCTGCTAGAGACAGTACCTGCTGCTAGAGACACTACCTGCTGCTAGAGACAGTACCTGCTAGAGACACTACCTGCTAGAGACAGTACCTGCTGCTAGAGACAGTACCTGCTAGAGACACTACCTGCTAGAGACACTACCTGCTAGAGACAGTACCTGCTAGAGACAGTACCTGCTAGAGACAGTACCTGCTAGAGACAGTACCTGCTAGAGACAGTACCTGCTGCTAGATACACTACCTGCTAGAGACAGTACCTGCTGCTAGAGACAGTACCTGCTAGAGACACTACCTGCTAGAGACACTAACTGCTAGAGACAGTACCTGCTGCTAGAGACACTACCTGCTAGAGACAGTACCTGCTGCTAGAGACAGTACCTGCTGCTAGAGACACTACCTGCTAGAGACAGTACCTGCTAGAGACAATACCTGCTAGAGACAGTACCTGCTGCTAGAGACACTACCTGCTAGAGACAGTACCTGCTGCTAGAGACAGTACCTGCTGCTAGAGACACTACCTGCTAGAGACAGTACCTGCTAGAGACAATACCTGCTAGAGACAGTACCTGCTGCTAGAGACAGTACCTGCTAGAGACAATACCTGCTAGAGACAGTACCTGCTGCTAGAGACACTACCTGCTAGAGACACTACCTGCTAGAGACACTACCTGCTAGAGACAGTACCTGCTAGAGACACTACCTGATAGAGACACTACCTGCTAGAGACACTACCTGCTAGAGACAGTACCTGCTGCTAGAGACACTACCTGCTAGAGACACTACCTGCTAGAGACAGTACCTGCTGCTAGAGACACTACATGCTAGAGACACTACCTGCTAGAGACACTACCTGCTAGAGACAGTACCTGATAGAGACACTACCTGCTAGAGACACTACCTGCTAGAGACAGTACCTGCTGCTAGAGACAGTACATGCTAGAGACAGTACCTGCTAGAGGCAGTACCTGATAGACACTACCTGCTAGAGACACTACCTGCTAGAGACACTACCTGCTAGAGACAATACCTGCTAGAGACACTACCTGCTAGAGACACTACCTGCTAGAGACACTACCTGCTAGAGACAATACCTGATAGAGACACTACCTGCTAGAGACACTACCTGCTAGAGACACTACCTGCTAGAGACAGTACATGCTAGAGACAGTACCTGCTAGAGACACTACCTGCTAGAGACAGTACCTGCTGCTAGAGACACTACCTGCTAGAGACACTACCTGCTAGAGACACTACCTGCTAGAGACACTACCTGATAAGAGACCGTACCTGCTAGAGACAGTACCTGCTAGAGACACTACCTTCTAGAGACAGTACCTACTAGAGACAGTACCTGCTAGAGACACTACCTGCTAGAGACAGTACCTGCTGCTAGAGACAGTACCTGCTAGAGACACTACCTGCTGCTAGAGACAGTACCTGCTAGAGACACTACCTGCTAGAGACACTACCTGCTAGAGACACTACCTGCTGCTAGAGACAGTATCTGCTAGAGACAGTACCTGCTAGAGACACTACCTGCTGCTAGAGACACTACCTGCTAGAGACACTACCTGCTAGAGACAGTACCTGATAGAGACAGTACCTGCTGCTAGAGACAGTACCTGCTAGAGACAGTACCTGCTAGAGACAGTACCTGATAGAGACAGTACCTGCTGCTAGAGACACTACCTGCTAGAGACAATACCTGCTAGAGACAGTACCTGCTAGAGACACTACCTGCTAGAGACACTACCTGCTAGAGACAGTACCTGCTAGAGACACTACCTGAGAGACACTACCTGCTAGAGACAGTACCTGCTGCTAGAGACACTACCTGCTTGAGACAGTACCTGCTAGAGACACTACCTGCTAGAGACACTACCTGCTAGAGACAGTACCTGCTGCTAGAGACAGTACCTGCTAGAGACACTACCTGCTAGAGACACTACCTGCTGCTAGAGACACTACCTGCTAGAGACACTACCTGCTAGAGACACTACCTGCTAGAGACACTACCTGCTAGAGACACTACCTGCTAGAGACAGTACCTGCTAGAGACACTACCTGCTAGAGACAGTACCTGCTAGAGACACTACCTGCTAGAGACAGTACCTGCTGCTAGAGACAGTACCTGCTAGAGACACTACCTGCTAGAGACACTACCTGCTGCTAGAGACACTATCTGCTAGAGACACTACCTGCTAGAGACAGTACATGCTAGAGACACTACCTGCTAGAGACACTACCTGCTAGAGACACTACCTGCTAGAGACCGTACCTGCTAGAGACAGTACCTGCTAGAGACAGTACCTGCTGCTAAAGACAGTACCTGCTAGAGACACTACCTGCTAGAGACACTACCTGCTAGAGACAGTACCTACTGCTAAAGACAGTACCTGCTAGAGACAGTACCTACTGCTAAAGACAGTACCTGCTAGAGACAGTACCTGCTAGAGACAGTACCTGCTAGAGACACTACCTGCTGCTAGAGACAGTACCTGCTAGAGACAGTACCTGCTGCTAAAGACAGTACCTGCTAGAGACACTACCTGCTAGAGACAGTACCTGCTAGAGACACTACCTGCTAGAGACACTACCTGCTAGAGACACTACCTGCTAGAGACAATACCTGATAGAGACACTACCTGCTAGAGACACTACCTGCTAGAGACACTACCTGCTAGAGACAGTACATGCTAGAGACAGTACCTGCTAGAGACACTACCTGCTAGAGACAGTACCTGCTGCTAGAGACACTACCTGCTAGAGACACTACCTGCTAGAGACACTACCTGCTAGAGACACTACCTGATAAGAGACAGTACCTGCTAGAGACAGTACCTGCTAGAGACACTACCTTCTAGAGACAGTACCTACTAGAGACAGTACCTGCTAGAGACACTACCTGCTAGAGACAGTACCTAATGCTAGAGACAGTACCTGCTAGAGACACTACCTGCTGCTAGAGACAGTACCTGCTAGAGACACTACCTGCTAGAGACACTACCTGCTAGAGACACTACCTGCTAGAGACACTACCTGCTGCTAGAGACAGTATCTGCTAGAGACAGTACCTGCTAGAGACACTACCTGCTGCTAGAGACACTACCTGCTAGAGACACTACCTGCTAGAGACAGTACCTGATAGAGACAGTACCTGCTGCTAGAGACAGTACCTGCTAGAGACAGTACCTGCTAGAGACAGTACCTGATAGAGACAGTACCTGCTGCTAGAGACACTACCTGCTAGAGACAATACCTGCTAGAGACAGTACCTGCTAGAGACACTACCTGCTAGAGACACTACCTGCTAGAGACAGTACCTGCTAGAGACACTACCTGAGAGACACTACCTGCTAGAGACAGTACCTGCTGCTAGAGACACTACATGCTTGAGACAGTACCTGCTAGAGACACTACCTGCTAGAGACACTACCTGCTAGAGACAGTACCTGCTGCTAGAGACACTACCTGCTAGAGACACTACCTGCTGCTAGAGACACTACCTGCTAGAGACACTACCTGCTAGAGACAGTACCTGCTAGGGACACTACCTGCTAGAGACAGTACCTGCTAGAGACACTACCTGCTAGAGACAGTACCTGCTAGAGACACTACCTGCTAGAGACAGTACCTGCTGCTAGAGACAGTACCTGCTAGAGACACTACCTGCTAGAGACACTACCTGCTGCTAGAGACACTATCTGCTAGAGACACTACCTGCTAGAGACAGTACATGCTAGAGACACTACCTGCTAGAGACAGTACCTAATGCTAGAGACAGTACCTGCTAGAGACACTACCTGCTGCTAGAGACAGTACCTGCTAGAGACACTACCTGCTAGAGACACTACCTGCTAGAGACACTACCTGCTGCTAGAGACAGTATCTGCTAGAGACAGTACCTGCTAGAGACACTACCTGCTGCTAGAGACACTACCTGCTAGAGACACTACCTGCTAGAGACAGTACCTGATAGAGACAGTACCTGCTGCTAGAGACAGTACCTGCTAGAGACAGTACCTGATAGAGACAGTACCTGCTGCTAGAGACACTACCTGCTAGAGACAATACCTGCTAGAGACAGTACCTGCTAGAGACACTACCTGCTAGAGACACTACCTGCTAGAGACAGTACCTGCTAGAGACACTACCTGAGAGACACTACCTGCTAGAGACAGTACCTGCTAGAGACACTACCTGCTAGAGACAGTACCTGCTAGAGACACTACCTGCTAGAGACAGTACCTGCTGCTAGAGACAGTACCTGCTAGAGACAGTACCTGCTAGAGACACTACCTGCTGCTAGAGACACTATCTGCTAGAGACACTACCTGCTAGAGACAGTACATGCTAGAGACACTACCTGCTAGAGACACTACCTGCTAGAGACACTACCTGCTAGAGACCGTACCTGCTAGAGACAGTACCTGCTAGAGACAGTACCTGCTGCTAAAGACAGTACCTGCTAGAGACACTACCTGCTAGAGACACTACCTGCTAGAGACAGTACCTACTGCTAAAGACAGTACCTGCTAGAGACAGTACCTACTGCTAAAGACAGTACCTGCTAGAGACAGTACCTGCTAGAGACAGTACCTGCTAGAGACACTACCTGCTGCTAGAGACAGTACCTGCTAGAGACAGTACCTGCTGCTAAAGACAGTACCTGCTAGAGACACTACCTGCTAGAGACAGTACCTGCTAGAGACACTACCTGCTAGAGACACTACCTGCTAGAGACACTACCTGCTAGAGACAATACCTGATAGAGACACTACCTGCTAGAGACACTACCTGCTAGAGACACTACCTGCTAGAGACAGTACATGCTAGAGACAGTACCTGCTAGAGACACTACCTGCTAGAGACAGTACCTGCTGCTAGAGACACTACCTGCTAGAGACACTACCTGCTAGAGACACTACCTGCTAGAGACACTACCTGATAAGAGACAGTACCTGCTAGAGACAGTACCTGCTAGAGACACTACCTTCTAGAGACAGTACCTACTAGAGACAGTACCTGCTAGAGACACTACCTGCTAGAGACAGTACCTAATGCTAGAGACAGTACCTGCTAGAGACACTACCTGCTGCTAGAGACAGTACCTGCTAGAGACACTACCTGCTAGAGACACTACCTGCTAGAGACACTACCTGCTGCTAGAGACAGTATCTGCTAGAGACAGTACCTGCTAGAGACACTACCTGCTGCTAGAGACACTACCTGCTAGAGACACTACCTGCTAGAGACAGTACCTGATAGAGACAGTACCTGCTGCTAGAGACAGTACCTGCTAGAGACAGTACCTGCTAGAGACAGTACCTGATAGAGACAGTACCTGCTGCTAGAGACACTACCTGCTAGAGACAATACCTGCTAGAGACAGTACCTGCTAGAGACACTACCTGCTAGAGACACTACCTGCTAGAGACAGTACCTGCTAGAGACACTACCTGAGAGACACTACCTGCTAGAGACAGTACCTGCTGCTAGAGACACTACATGCTTGAGACAGTACCTGCTAGAGACACTACCTGCTAGAGACACTACCTGCTAGAGACAGTACCTGCTGCTAGAGACACTACCTGCTAGAGACACTACCTGCTGCTAGAGACACTACCTGCTAGAGACACTACCTGCTAGAGACACTACCTGCTAGAGACAGTACCTGCTAGAGACACTACCTGCTAGAGACAGTACCTGCTAGAGACACTACCTGCTAGAGACAGTACCTGCTGCTAGAGACAGTACCTGCTAGAGACAGTACCTGCTAGAGACACTACCTGCTGCTAGAGACACTATCTGCTAGAGACACTACCTGCTAGAGACAGTACATGCTAGAGACACTACCTGCTAGAGACAGTACCTAATGCTAGAGACAGTACCTGCTAGAGACACTACCTGCTGCTAGAGACAGTACCTGCTAGAGACACTACCTGCTAGAGACACTACCTGCTAGAGACACTACCTGCTGCTAGAGACAGTATCTGCTAGAGACAGTACCTGCTAGAGACACTACCTGCTGCTAGAGACACTACCTGCTAGAGACACTACCTGCTAGAGACAGTACCTGATAGAGACAGTACCTGCTGCTAGAGACAGTACCTGCTAGAGACAGTACCTGATAGAGACAGTACCTGCTGCTAGAGACACTACCTGCTAGAGACAATACCTGCTAGAGACAGTACCTGCTAGAGACACTACCTGCTAGAGACACTACCTGCTAGAGACAGTACCTGCTAGAGACACTACCTGAGAGACACTACCTGCTAGAGACAGTACCTGCTGCTAGAGACACTACATGCTTGAGACAGTACCTGCTAGAGACACTACCTGCTAGAGACACTACCTGCTAGAGACAGTACCTGCTGCTAGAGACACTACCTGCTAGAGACACTACCTGCTGCTAGAGACACTACCTGCTAGAGACACTACCTGCTAGAGACAGTACCTGCTAGAGACACTACCTGCTAGAGACAGTACCTGCTAGAGACACTACCTGCTAGAGACAGTACCTGCTAGAGACACTACCTGCTAGAGACAGTACCTGCTGCTAGAGACAGTACCTGCTAGAGACAGTACCTGCTAGAGACACTACCTGCTGCTAGAGACACTATCTGCTAGAGACACTACCTGCTAGAGACAGTACATGCTAGAGACACTACCTGCTAGAGACACTACCTGCTAGAGACACTACCTGCTAGAGACACTACCTGCTAGAGCCCGTACCTGCTAGAGACAGTACCTGCTAGAGACAGTACCTGCTGCTAAAGACAGTACCTGCTAGAGACACTACCTGCTAGAGACACTACCTGCTAGAGACAGTACCTACTGCTAAAGACAGTACCTGCTAGAGACAGTACCTACTGCTAAAGACAGTACCTGCTAGAGACAGTACCTGCTAGAGACAGTACCTGCTAGAGACACTACCTGCTGCTAGAGACAGTACCTGCTAGAGACAGTACATGCTGCTAAAGACAGTACCTGCTAGAGACACTACCTGCTAGAGACAGTACCTGCTAGAGACAGTACCTGCTAGAGACACTACCTGCTAGAGACAGTACCTGCTAGAGACACTACCTGCTAGAGACAGTACCTGCTAGAGACAGTACCTGCTAGAGACACTACGTGCTAGAGACAGTACCTGCTGCTAGAGACACTACCTGCTAGAGACACTACCTGCTAGAGACACTACCTGCTGCTAGAGACACTACCTGCTAGATACACTACCTGCTAGAGACACTACCTGCTAGAGACAGTACCAGATAGAGACACTACCTGCTAGAGACAGTACCTGCTAGAGACACTACCTGCTAGAGACAGTACCTGCTGCTAGAGACACTACCTGCTAGAGACACTACCTGCTAGAGACACTACCTGCTAGAGACAGTACCTGCTGCTAGAGACACTACCTGCTGCTAGAGACACTACCTGCTAGAGACACTACCTGCTAGAGACAGTACCTGCTAGAGACAGTAACTGCTAGAGACACTACCTGCTAGAGACAGTACCTGATAGAGACAGTAACTGCTAGAGACACTACCTGCTAGAGACACTACCTGCTAGACAGTACCTGCTAGAGACAGTAACTGCTAGAGACACTACCTGCTAGAGACACTACCTGCTAGAGACAGTACCTGCTGCTAGAGACACTACCTGCTGCTAGAGACACTACCTGCTAGAGACACTACCTGCTAGAGACACTACCTGCTAGAGACAGTACCTGCTGCTAGAGACAGTACCTGCTAGAGACACTACCTGCTAGAGACACTACCTGCTAGAGACAGTACCTGCTGCTAGAGACACTACCTGCTAGAGACACTACCTGCTAGAGACAGTACCTGCTGCTAGAGACAGTACCTGCTAGAGACACTACCTGCTAGAGACACTACCTGCTAGAGACAGTACCTGCTAGAGACACTACCTGCTAGAGACAGTACCTGCTGCTAGAGACACTACCTGCTAGAGACAGTACCTGCTGCTAGAGACAGTACCTGCTAGAGACACTACCTGCTAGAGACAGTACCTGCTGCTAGAGACAGTACCTGCTAGAGACAGTACCTGCTGCTAGAGACAGTACCTGCTAGAGACACTACCTGCTAGAGACAGTACCTGCTAGAGACAGTACCTGCTAGAGACAGTACCTGCTGCTAGATACACTACCTGCTAGAGACAGTACCTGCTGCTAGAGACAGTACCTGCTAGAGACACTACCTGCTAGAGACACTACCTGCTAGAGACAGTACCTGCTAGAGACACTACCTGCTAGAGACACTACCTGCTAGAGACAGTACCTGCTGCTAGAGACACTACCTGCTAGAGACACTACCTGCTAGAGACAATACCTGCTAGAGACAGTACCTGCTGCTAGAGACACTACCTGCTAGAGACACTACCTGCTAGAGACACTACCTGCTAGAGACAGTACCTGCTAGAGACACTACCTGATAGAGACACTACCTGCTAGAGACACTACCTGCTAGAGACACTACCTGCTAGAGACAGTACCTGCTGCTAGAGACACTACATGCTAGAGACACTACCTGCTAGAGACACTACCTGCTAGAGACAGTACCTGATAGAGACACTACCTGCTAGAGACACTACCTGCTAGAGACAGTACCTGCTGCTAGAGACAGTACATGCTAGAGACAGTACCTGCTAGAGACAGTACCTGATAGACACTACCTGCTAGAGACACTACCTGCTAGAGACACTACCTGCTAGAGACACTACCTGCTAGAGACACTACCTGCTAGAGACAATACCTGATAGAGACACTACCTGCTAGAGACACTACCTGCTAGAGACACTACCTGCTAGAGACAGTACATGCTAGAGACAGTACCTGCTAGAGACACTACCTGCTAGAGACACTACCTGCTAGAGACAGTACCTGCTGCTAGAGACACTACCTGCTAGAGACACTACCTGCTAGAGACACTACCTGCTAGAGACACTACCTGATAAGAGACAGTACCTGCTAGAGACAGTACCTGCTAGAGACACTACCTTCTAGAGACAGTACCTACTAGAGACAGTACCTGCTAGAGACACTACCTGCTAGAGACAGTACCTGCTGCTAGAGACACTACCTGCTAGAGACACTACCTGCTGCTAGAGACAGTACCTGCTAGAGACAGTACCTGCTAGAGACACTACCTGGTGCTAGAGACAGTACCTGCTAGAGACACTACCTGCTGCTAGAGACATTACCTGCTAGAGACAGTACCTGCTAGAGACACTACCTGCTGCTAGAAACAGTACCTGCTAGAGACAGTACCTGCTGCTAGAGACAGTACCTGCTAGAGACAGTACCTGCTAGAGACAGTACCTGCTGCTAGAGACAGTACCTGCTGCTAGAGACATTACCTGCTAGAGACAGTACCTGCTAGAGACACTACCTGCTGCTAGAGACAGTACCTGCTAGAGACAGTACCTGCTGCTAGAGACAGTACCTGCTAGAGACAGTACCTGCTGCTAGAGACAGTACCTGCTGCTAGAGACACTACCTGCTGCTAGAGACACTACCTGCTGCTAGAGACAGTACCTGCTAGAGACACTACCTGCTAGAGACAGTACCTGCTGCTAGAGACACTACCTGCTGCTAGAGACACTACCTGCTAGAGACACTACCTGCTAGAGACAGTACCTGCTGCTAGAGACACTACCTGCTGCTAGAGACACTACCTGCTAGAGACAGTACCTGCTAGAGACACTACCTGCTAGAGACAGTACCTGCTAGAGACAGTACCTGCTAGAGACACTACCTGCTAGAGACACTACCTGCTAGAGACAGTACCTGCTAGAGACACTACCTGCTAGAGACACTACCTGCTAGAGACAGTACCTGCTAGAGACACTACCTGATAGAGACACTACCTGCCAGAGAGACAGTACCTGCTAGAGAGACAGTACCTGCTAGAGACACTACCTGCTGCTAGAGACAGTACCTGCTAGAGACACTACCTGCTAGAGAGACAGTACCTGCTGCTAGAGACAGTACCTGCTAGAGACACTACCTGATAGAGACACTACCTGCTGCTAGAGACAGTACCTGCTAGAGACACTACCTGCTAGAGACACTACCTGCTAGAGACAGTACCTGCTAGAGACAGTACCTGCTAGAGACACTACCTGCTAGAGACACTACCTGCTGCTAGAGACACTACCTGCTAGGGGTGGACGGTATAAACGGTATACGGTATAAACGGTATCAATTTGCTCTACGGTATGGATTTTGACTATACCTTGTAACCGGTAGAGCAGCTCTAAAATAGCAATGACGTCATGTAACCACAGCGCAACTATTTCACTCGTATTTGCCCCTAAAAATAGATAGAATTAGTTATAGATAATAGATATGTGCGAACTGGAAAAAGTTATTTAGGAGCACAGAGGCTTCGCGCAGTGGGCGTGTCAACACGCAATTGTCATTTCATAATAAACACAGAAGCGAACTAGCTCTTCAGCCCTGCGTTGCACACAGCTGTGTGACTTCTCTCGCGAGTCGCGCAGTTTCTATGTGTAATGTAAACTCTGCGACGAGTCCAATGGTCTAACATGCTTTGCATCCTCGCCATTCTGCAATGCCCACGTCACGCTAAAACCTAAAACCTTATGTAATGTTAACTGTCGATGTGCTGGTAGCCTCGGCAAGCTAACGTTAGCTTGCTCCAGCAGCTTGTCGATGTGCTGGAGCCTCGGCAAGCTAACGTTAGCTTGCTCCAGCAGCTTGTCGATGTGCTAGAGCCTCGGCAAGCTAACGTTAGCTTGCTCCAGCAGCTTGTCGATGTGCTGCTAGAGCCTCGGCAAGCTAACGTTAGCTTGCTCCAGCAGCTTGTCGATGTGCTGGAGCCTTGGCAAGCTAACGTTAGCTTGCTCCAGCAGCTTGTCGATGTGCTGGAGCCTCGGCAAGCTAACGTTAGCTGGCTCCAGCAGCTTGTCGATGTGCTGGAGCCTCGGCAAGCTAACGTTAGCTGGCTCCACTAGCAGCCCCCTCCCTCCCTCTCTCTCTCTCTCTCTCTCTCTCTGCTAACAATCCTGATTCGATTCTTGAACCTATTTAATTAAAAAGGAAGATATTGATGGACATTAGCTATAGTATAGCTCAGCAGCTGTACCAGTGTTTTACCCAGGCATGCGTTCTTCATGGGACGGGGTTGCACTACGTGCAAGCCCAGATAAGTACTCGCTATTTGCATATCAATAGCGCCGGTCGTCAGGTGTGTTAAATACGTTCTCAGATACATTCACACCTAACTTGTGAATGACATGTGTTACATTCCATTCGTAGAGGCAATTAGGCAATTAGTCTGTGCTCAAGCGATGGGACATTAAATGCGCATTCGCGGGAGCGCGCGCACGCGCCGGGAGCTCGCGTGCACGTGGCGCCATTATGTGCGTGCAATCCCAGTTGATTTCAATAACGCACGACTGGTTTTACCCCCTTCAGAAGCATTTATATAGACATTTTAAGATAAGTTAATATACCGTGATATATACCGTTACCGTCTATGCTTCAAATTATACCGTGATATAAATTTTAGACCATACCGTCCAGCCCTATACCTGCTAGAGTCACTACCTGCTAGAGACACTACCTGCTGCTAGAGACAGTACCTGCTAGAGACACTACCTGCTAGAGACAGTACCTGCTGCTAGAGACAGTACCTGCTGCTAGAGACAGTACCTGCTAGACAGTACCTGCTAGAGACAGTACCTGCTAGAGACACTACCTGCTAGAGACAGTACCTGCTAGAGACAGTACCTGATAGAGACAGTACCTGCTAGAGACAGTACCTGCTAGAGACAGTACCTGATACAGTACCTGCTAGAGACAATACCTGCTAGAGACGGTACCTGCTAGAGACACTACCTGCTAGAGACACTACCTGCTAGAGACGGTACCTGCTAGAGACAGTACCTAGTAGTAAGGCTGTCCCCGAACCCTGTTTTTGGGATTCGAACTTCGTCAGGGTTTTTCGAACTAACGTTCGAACCTTCGTTTAAAAAAGAAAAGAAAAAAGTAAAAATATATATATATATATTTTTGTACTATCCTCAAACTAAATCCTCAATTTGAATAAAGTGATGAATCTGATTAAATGAGTATTTTTTTTTTATTAAATCAACTTTCCAGACCCAGACCCAGCCCAGGGAGAAGCGCCAGCCCAACTAAATCAATTAAATCAACTTTCTTTAATGAATATAACTCATCAGTTTCTTTTAATACTATAATATTAGTGTAGCCTAATTTTTATCTGCAACTGTGAAGAAAAACCCCATTGGTTTAAACAGAATTAATAGGAAATTTTTTTATTTTTATTTTTATTTTAAATTTAAAATGTATTAAAATTAAAAAATTCGAATGTTGATTTAGAATTCGAATGCCAACGTAACGAACGAAGGTTTGAACGTTCGGGCTCAGCCCTACCTGCTAGAGACAAGCACTTTGGCACAATGACAGCTGGCACACTTTGACCAAACCCATGACCATTCATAGTAGTACTAATAATACAAAGACGGTATATAGGTCAGAGCTGCCACAAAGTCACCGTATGGATGTCCTTATGTTATTATGAAGCTTGCCGTCACTGTCATTCATACACTAAACTTTCAACATCTGCCGCTCTGGATGCTGGCAGGCCTTAAAAAGGGGAGAAATATGAACCTTCGTAAAAAAGTTACCAAAAATAAATCACTGATATATTATCTTCATTACTGAATAGGCTAAACAAACGGTTGTCGTGGGAAAATTACAGTTTCAGTTTGTGACTAAGCTACATCATATATCTCCATTGCCATACAGTCAATTATGATGAACATTAATTAGATTAGGCCAATCTAACGTGATTTGCCATTCCTAATCTGATTTTGTGGTACTGGGGGGAAGGTCTTGAATATTGTGACGCAGCCCCCCCCCCCCCCCTCTCTCTATCACCCAACGCGTTTTGATTCATAATAGGGCTGGGCGATTAATCGATTTTTCGATTAATTCGAATTAATGATCTAGGACGATTTTGAACAATTAAAATCGATTTTCAAAACAAATAAAATAAACTTTTTTTAATTTATTCTTTTAGATTCACCTTTTATTTAACAAAAAGTGATATGGTGAAAGTTAGATTTGCACTTTATTAATCCCAATAGGGCAATTAATTCTTGTTTGATGATCAAGAGGCACATTTTATTTGTTTTAAGTGAAGTTTGGTGAAAAAGCAATTATTGCACTATTAATCCCAATAGGGACATTCATCTTTGTTTGACCTCTTTTTCTCCGCATGATTTTCTATTTTCCTCTCCATCCCAATTTAGTCGTTATGCCAATTCCCCCCTCCCCTACCTGGTCGTTGTGCGCATGTTCCTCCTACTGGTCGGTACAAGGGAACCCTGAAGTCTTCCCACATGCTTCCTCCGACACATGTGGAGACAGCCAGTGGCTCTCTTCTCACCTGGCAGCGAGGACTCTCGTTGGTGAAGTGTAACGCGTGGGAGGTCACGTTGCCTTCACCATTTCCTGCCTTTCGCTGAGCAGGCGCCCAGACTGTCCACAACGCTAGATTACCACTCACGACTTCCCTCCCCCTAACTCAGCCAAACGAGTTAGTATGACGACCGGCCCAAGCCGCAGGGCAAATGCTGACTCCGGGAGTCGAGACCGCAGCCTCTTGCATTGGTGACGAGCGCAATCTCCGCTACGCCACCCGACCGCCTTTACAGAGGTAAATTAAACAACTCAAGAGACCTAGCCTTTTTTCTGTCTCAAGGTGCGACAGGGTCCTATGATATGATATGATATTTCATTTATAATGCACCCCCCAGCCAATTTTTACATCAGTCCGGGGCACAAGAAAAAAAGAATATGAATAAATGGACAGGACAAAGAAACAGGGAACCAGGCAGACGGACAGACAGAGAACATAAGAACACCTCAGACACACGACAACACAACAGCAAAGTAACTCAGTGATCATCCAGAGCGAAAAGGTGGGTCTTGAATGTCTACTCTACACGGTTGGCATGGTACATTATCTTCTGCAAGGCTATAGCCCCAGGATAGCCTTCCTGATCTGTGAAGAAGAGGTTTCAAAATTCTTAGGGTGCACTCTGGGATTTGGGAGTATATTTTTGTCTGGACATCCTGAACCGATGGATTCAAGAGGATTTAAAGAACAAATGGCTTCATCGCCAGCTCTCCTTGGTAGCAGAGAGAGAGCACAGCCTCTCCTCGCTGGGTGAGACCAGGTAAGATAAGATATTCCTTTATTTACATTTAGTCATTGAGCTGAACGTTTTTATCCAAAGCGACGTACAAGTTCTGTACGCCAAGTCATCAGGAAGGGCACAACTCTATCAGCTGAGTAACAATGTTCATCAAAGTGTTGAGTGCTACAGTGTAGGTTAGTTTATCAGGACAAGTGCATGACAGTAAGGTTAGTTAGGGTTAAGATTGGACGGGTTTCGGCTGTCCTAACTGGGGTGGGCAGTTCGTTCCACTATTGTGGGGCAAGGACTGAGAAAAGGCGGCTTCTCCTTGATGACCCTCCCTTCCTTTATGGAGAAATGCAGACCTCATAGCAGCATGGAGGGGGGGGGGTCAGGTGTGAGCAGGGTAATAGGGAGATAATAAATATAGGCAATAATGTTAGGATATACCTGTCTCTATTGTCAGGCTGAGTCTGTATTCAGTCAAGGATTTGATAGTGAATAATCCTCACTGTGATGATCTAATGATGATGAACGATCTCTACAGCACCACCGCCACTAGGAGCATTGGGGCTTCCTGCTCTATCAATCTCAAATAAAATGGCAATACAATAAAAAAAAGTGGCGTTCACTAGGGGTGGGAATCACCAGAGGCCTCACGATACGATACTATCACGATACTAAATATATTGCAATATGCTGAGTATTGCGATATTAATATTGCGATATATTGCGATTTATTACCTTTTTTCAACTGCAAAGTAAAACTTTGTCAACATGTTTTATCTAATAAAATAAAGTTTTCAGTCTGTTCATCTCACTTCAATAATTTTTATTGCAGAACATGGTATTTTCTCAAGCAGACAGATGTCAACACTGTAATCTGTGTTGCATGTACCTGACAAACTGAACTGTTTGTATTACAGTCATATTCCAACTTAAGGAAAACTCCAACATTTTGGGAAATTAGCTTATTTAACATCTTCCCTGGAGTTAGAAAAGAAGATGCATAAAAATGTTTATAGCAGCGGAAAATGTTTATTTTGTACATTATCTAACGTTAACACGAACCTAAACTAACTTTAGGTTAGTTGTAACGTTAGTTTAGGTTTGTGTTAACGTTAGATAATGTACAAAATAAACGTTTTCCGCTACTATAAACGTCGCACTTTTATTTTGAAAACCCCAGAAAGGAAGTCATTATATTTGCTTCACCATCCTCCTGTTCTGCGTTAGCTCCGGTTAGCTCCGAGCGTCCAGTAGTTAGTAGTATATTATCAATACCAGCCATTGGATTACTGTTTTCTAAATTGGGGAGGCTTTTAATCGTCAAGGTAAGATGATTTTAAGTCATGGTATCCATAAACTTCAATCGGTTCGGATCCTTTGAAGGAATGAGAATATCAACAAATCTGTAGGGAACGTCACGCTACTGTCCTGCCTCACTTCCAGTGATGAAGCTAAGCTATTAGGGGTGGGACGATACATCGATCCAGATCGATACATCGATGTAATTATCAACAATCGAATCGGATCGATGCGATGTAATAAGATCGATTCATATCGATACTCTTATTTTGAAAATCCTGTGGCGAGTCTCATATCTGCCCAAGAACAACAGCAGTAGCTCCGTGTGTGTAGATGTTACAGCATAGCATTCTCCCTTTCTGTGTGTGTGTGTGTGTGTGCGCGCGTCTTTGGAAAGACCAGATGAGGTCAGAGGAGTTTGATGTTTAAATGTTATTTAAACATAAACAATATAATACATAATAAATGTAGGCCTATACATGATCATGCAACATCAACAAATTGTTGTAGGAACGGTTTGGGAGAGGGAGGTTGTGAGTTTTGAGTTCCAAAAAATGTAGCTTAAAGTTTAAAGCTCAATATATAAAAACGTGGCACTTTACAGTGAACAGGAGGTCTATTTGTATTAAAAACAATAGATTGATTTTCCTTTAAATGTCTGGAAGAGCTCAAAAATACAAATGTCAAATGATATTTTCATTACCTTTTTTTTGTTGATCTAAATGTTACAGATTGTGTTAAATGGGCATATGATATCATCTCATATCGATCGCAGGCACCTGAATCTAATCGTATCGTATTGTATCGTGAGAGACTTTGTGATATCGGCAAATATCGTATCGTTGTCCAAAGAATCGATATCGTATCGTATCATGATGAAACTGGTGATTCCCACCCCTATAAGCTATGCTAACGGAGCGACTGTTCCCTAAGCTAAATGCACGCACAGAGACAAAAAAGGTATGTATCTTCTTGTCTAACTCCAGGGAAGATGTTAAATAAGCTAATTTCCCAAAATGTTGGAGTTTTCCTTTAACTGAATGCACACGTGTGCGTGTGTGTGTGGACTACTGTACTAGTACAGGTATTGAAATGAACAATGCAACTTCCTTATACAAAAAAATAAAAATAAAATATATATATATAAATAAATA
Organism: Notolepis coatsorum; assembly: GCF_963971535.1. Lineage (NCBI taxonomy): Eukaryota > Metazoa > Chordata > Actinopteri > Aulopiformes > Paralepididae > Notolepis > Notolepis coatsorum. Next base: position 130,865,406 of record NC_140168.1, read on the forward strand.
AATCATTAAATATCGATACTTGGCGTCCCCTATACAGTATCGCTACGCAAAGTATTGCGATACTACTACATATGGATATTTTCCCCCACCACTAGCGTTCACACACACACACACAGGGATGCGTTCTTCATAAAGATTTGAGCAGAAGCGCGTGCACACAGGAATGCGCTGCACTCGCTATAAGTACCCACCTGGGCTACATTGCATATCAATAGCACCGGTCGTCAGGTGTGTTAAATACGTTCTCAGATACATTCACACCTAACTTGTGAATGAAATGTGTTCCATTCCATTCATAGAGGCAATTAGGCATTGTCTTTAGTCTGTGCCAGAGTCATGATTATAAGGCTCTGGTCTGTGCTTAACACTTTAACTGCCAGAAGACGAGTTTAGGCGTCCTTCCCCGCCATGCTCAAGTTGCCGAAGACGCCGTAACTCGTCTTTGATATCAATATTTCAAAAATCTGTGATCGGATTCATATTTCCCATCCGCTGGCCTGAGACCCACCAAAAAGCCCCACTGAACCCTCTAGCGGTTCAAGAGCGCCATCTGGTGGCCGATCGGCGCAATCGGCAAACAGGAAGTTACTTGGACGATGTGCTGTTCAACCATATTACTTCCGGGCACTCGGTATATGTCCCAGCACTCTAGCTCGTCACAATAGATAGCGATCCGTTGCCAATAACTCGATAAACAACATGATTTGGACGTATATACCATTATACAACCTGGAAATGGACCGGGTATTCCAACATCCCATAATAGGAAAATGTATACTCCACGCTCATCGCCCAACGGCGCGAGGAAGATACGGTAAGATTCAGCGTTATTTTTCAATGTCTTCTATACCAACTGATCTGATGAACATTTGACCCACATTAGATGAATGGTATAACGCTGCCCACGGAATTATAAACGCCCCCTCGCCCATCCGGTCAACATCAGATGATGTGTAGTAACTTCCAGAAGTCCGTCCAGTTGGATTTTTTTATATCGCGCCGATTGCTATCAAACTGTATTTGATCATCAATATAATGCATTTGGGGCTATAAATCACGTTCTGGAGAAAGCTGCAGAAAGAGATGAAAACATACTTATACTTTAGATCATATTTTAGTATGAATATGTGAATGAAAAAGTTTAACGTTCATACACCCTGAACAATACATATAGGACATTGAATGGGCCCTAATAATGGCAATTTAGCAATAGAATTTAAAAAGTTATAGCCCTGCAAAGAAGGGGAACTTATCCATAGACAAATAGAGCTGGCAACCTATGGTATATCATGAATTTAGCCTTAGGCAATCAAAGTGTTAAGCGAGGGAACATTTATGCGCATGCGCCGGGAGCGCGTGCGCGTGGCGTCATTAGCGTGCGTGCAATCAGAGTTGATATGAGGAACGCACCGCTGCACACAAGTGGGTTACTGCTGTCTGAGAACACGCTGCAAAGAACAGAACCCAGGCCCACATGTCTCCTTCCTTCTCCCCCCTCTCCACACGAGCAGCAGGGCTGTGGAATGTGATGCAGAGAACAGGGAGAGGAAGGGACTTCTAGCTTCAGTGCTAAAACACAAACACCCACAGGACCGGTATGGCAGGTTTCTAAAGACGGGGAAAAAACCTTCGCTGATAATAAGGGCACCGCACGGATTAGAAGAACATCATAACTTAACAACACATATGACTCACAGTCGAGGTGTTTCTTCTTGGGCCCGCTGACTTCGTGCGTGGTGGCTTTGCAGAGCGCCTTGCTGATGGCCGAGCCTGTCATGCTGTGCTGAGCGGCGGCGATCCGGTCCGTGAGAGACTGGCCCGACATGCTTCTGCCTTCTGTCCGGCTCCCTGCCCTCACTCAGCTAAACCAGCACAGTGATGATCCGGATCAATAGATCAGCTCCCAGGGGAGGCGGGAGGGGGGGCTATAGACGTGACTTCACTGTCAAGACCGGTTCTACCGTCCTGACAGGTCAGAGGTCACAGACCGGTTCTTATTGAACCTTTATCCAGGTCACAGGTGGGTGGCGACAAATAAATCCAAGTTTCACTGAGAAGAATGTCACACTGTTCAACTTATTATTAGCATTAGAATGAAACCCCCACCCAATGAAAAGCTTGCTCAAAGTGGCTGTTGTTCAGGTCTCACTGGTTACCGTCTGATGATGATAATAACACACCCAATGATTTATTCGGAACAGCTAGTATCTATCTAATAATAATAAACAATAACAAAACAATAAGCTGTAGCTTGTGTTAGCAGCTCATGTCTCCAGTGTTGCAGTGTTGGGACCAGGAGAGAGAGGCCCACAGCTGTGGAATCTGGAAACACTGGGAATAATAATCACTTGCTGCTGCTGGCGACAAGTAAACATGAACATGGCTCTGGTCAGCGACCTGGACGCCTGGCTACTGGTGGTGGTCCAGGAGAGGAGAAGTCCACTCTGACAGGGTTATGGTTACAGCTGTATTACTATTCAGATCCTCCGCCCTTGTTCCAGCAGCACATTGTTCCAGCGACACGTCTTGGGTCTTCACTTCTATAAGGTCACTCCTAGTGTTCTGCTGTGCTGCATGTGTTGGGTCTCTCTCACCACAGTAAAGCAGTAGATGAACTGCTTTAAATTAGTTTAAAAAAAAATAAAAAAATGTAAACCGAACTTTCTCTGCGCTTTTATTTCGAAGGAAATGTCGCTCTGCACCGGAAGAGAGCGCGTCGCCGGGTGCTGCTGCCTTGACGTCCCGCTAACGGAGGCGCTCTCTCTCTCAGCTGACAGCCACCGGGTCTAGTCTCTGTCTCTGACCGAGCACAACCACAGCTCTGTTGGTCCCGTTAACGTCCCGGTTCCGGTGAATGTAGGTCCTTTTATCCCGACACGACAGTCCTGCTGCCTGGCTGTGTCTGTGTCCCGGTCTGTCTGTCTGTGTCCCGGTCTCTGTCTGTCTGGGGGAAGTCCTGCCAGAGTGGCGTCTCACTAACTCACCGCCTGGTTCCTCTCCGACACAAAATGGCGGCAGCAGCCGCGTCAGAGGATCAGCTGGTTCCAGACACGCCTCCTGCTACGTTCAGTCGCTCCTCGTAAAGTCCTGCTGTGTCTCCGCGTTTACTTACCACCAGGAAGTTGCACTCACTATGAATTGAAAATGGGGGACTGATTGATTGATTGAAAACTTTATTAACAGATTGCAGAATGGGTACAATACAGTACAGCTCAATACACACAATTGTTAAGGGGATGCAGACCATAAACATAAACATAAAGACGGACAACACGCTCATCACAGACAAGCTGGATGTAGCCAATTACTTAAACACTTTCTTCACAAACATAGCCACAACACTGGTAAACAAACTACCCTCCCACTCAGGGCAGTATGGGGTAGAACACATAGTAGCATACTACAAGAACCTAGGCGTCCACAAAGACGACTTCAAACTGGAAATGGTAACTACAGATGAGGTACTCAAAAACCTGAGCGCCCTCCAACCTAACAAGGCCACTGGCCATGACAACATCCCCTCCAAATTCCTCAGAGACTCAGCAGCAGCCATCACCCCAGTCATCACACACATAATAAACCTCTCCATAAAACAGGGACACGTCCCCAAGGACTTCAAAATTGCGAGAGTAACACCCCTGCACAAAAAGGGCAGCAAATTAGACCCGGGTAACTACCGCCCTGTTTCTATCCTTACATCCATCTCGAAAGTCATGGAAAAAATAGTATACGAACAGATCGAAAAGTACCTAGCGGAAAAAAATCTAATCTACGAATTCCAATCTGGCTTCAGAACATCCCACTCCACTGACACATGCCTTCTCTACTTGAACGACCACATCAAACAAGAGGTGGACGCGGGCAAATACTGCGGCATGGTCATGCTGGACCTACAAAAGGCCTTCGACACTGTCAATCACACCATTCTGATTCAAGCTAAAAGCAATTGGTTTTGATAGTTTATCAGTGAGCTGGATACAATCCTACCTGGAGGGGAGGGAACAGATGGTGGAAGTAAACGGTACCCTATCCCCCCCCCTCACAGTGAGCTGTGGTGTTCCATAAGGAAGCATACTAGGACCGCTACTATTCCTAATTTATGCAAATGACATGTCGTCAGCTTGTGACTGCAACTTGTTCCTGTTTGCGGACGACTCAGCCCTGCTGGTCTCTGACAAGAACAAGTTACAGGTTGAAAAAGCCCTCAGCTCGGAACTAGGCAAAATCTGCATATGGCTCGCCGACAACAAACTATCATTACACATGGGCAAAACAGAGTCCATTCTCTTCGGTTCAAATAACAAACTCAGCAAGACCGACGGCTTCTCGGTTACAGTGGGTGACAATATTATCACAAGGAAAGATGAAATTACCTACCTGGGTTCCATCCTAGAGGCTAATCTTTCCTGTGACAAAATGGCATCCAATGTAATAAAAAAAGTCAACCAACGAACGCGTTTCTTGTACCGGATCTCCTCTCTGGTAAACAAGAATACCCTGAAGACTCTAGCAGGAGCACTCATTCAAGGGTACTACGACTATGCTTGCACCTCATGGTACCAAAGCACCTCAAAGGCACTAAAAAACAAATTACAAACATCTCAAAACAAGCTAGTCAGACTACTACTTGACCTGACTCCTAGAACCCACCTCACCCCTGCCCACTTTGACAACCTAGGATGGCTTAGAGTAGACGACAGAGTACAGCAACTTGCAATGGGCCTGGTCTACAAGATACACTACGCGACCAAGGTACCCATGTACATGTCAAAATACTTCCCAAAGGTCAGTGAATACCACGATCACAACACCAGAGGGAGCTCCACAAATCATGTAAAACCCAGATTCGGCTCAAACAAGGGACTAAACACGTTTTGCAATTATGCCACATCAATGTGGAACGCCCTACCTAAAGCTGTAAAGGAATGTGAATCACTACCCACTTTCAAAAACACTGTCAAAAAACACCTACGTGAGACTGCAATTCGAAACTGGCCCCTACAAATGTCCTAACCTAGTTGTACAGTAAATGACCAAGTAAGGCTTTGTCAGTATTCCAATGTACAGTGTAAAATGTGTGTGTGTCCCCTACTCAACCCCCCCCCCCCCCCCCACCTCCAATGTACAGCCCTCACCCAACCCACCCAACCCCACCCCACCCATCCAACCTCCTCCAATGTACAGTTTCTACGCCAAATGTATATACACTCCTTTTCTGGACACTTTTGTATCACAAACAGTACTGTATTTGCAAATCTGATATGTCATAAATGTATAGATGTAGCAGTACTGTCTATCTGTATGTCATGTATGTCATATATGTTATGATGAATTGAAAATGGGGGACCCTGATGTAAACAAGACGAAAGTCTTTCTCTGGTCTGCATCCCCTTAACAATTGTATGTATTGAGCTGTACTGTACTGTACCCATTCTGCAATCTGTTAATAAACTTTTCAATCAATCAATCAATCAATCAGAGAAAGACTTTTTTGAAGACCGCATTTCACTGTATAGCCTACTTGTATGCCGTGACAAATAAAACTCTTGACTTGACTTGACTTGACTTGACTTGACTTGACTTGACTTTCATCTTGTTTACATCAGGGTCCCCCATTTTCAATTCATCATAACATATTATGACATACAGATAGACAGTACTGCTACATCTAGACATTTATACCAGATTTACAAATTATACAGTACTGTACTGTTTGTGATACAAAAAGAGTCTAAAAAAGAGAGTATATACATTTGACGTAGAAACTGCACATTGGAGGAGGTTGGGTAGGTGGCGGGGGCGGGGGTTGGGTATGTGGGGTGGGGGAAACTGTACAACTGTACAAGCAAAACTGTACATTGGAATATCGACTAAACCTTACTTGGTTCCAAGAAGAGGGTCTTGTGTATTCTTGGGTTAGGACATTTACTGTACATTGGAGGGGGTTGGGTGTCTCCGCGTTTACTTACCACCAGGAAGTTGCACTCACTATGAATTGAAAATGGGGGACCCAGATGTAAACAAGATGAAAGTCTTTCTCTGGTCTGCATCCTCTTAACAATTGTGTGTATTGAGCCGTACTGTATTGTACCCATTCTGCAATCTGTTAAATAAAGTTTTCATTCATTCATTCATTCATTCATTCATTCATTCATTCATTCATTCATTCATTCGCACGGCTGACCAAGTGGGCAGGCTCCGTGATACCAGAGTTTAGGAGTTGTGACGTTTTTTCACTGACCCTTCACACTTTGTGGCGCAAATATACTTTATTATGAACACTGTCTCTGAGTATGTGTGGTAGAATTCTCGCCTGCCAACATAGATCTCAAATGGTAAATAATGTGTTATATTTAGAGAAAACAGCTGCTAAAGTCAAGTCAGCCAAATATATGCTTCTGGTGATTAAATTACTCTGCCCTTTTGGTGAATTTGCATACAAAGTGTGGGCAACAGCCTGTATCCTGTGTGATCTGAGGGAACTGTTTACAACAACTGTTTACGCAATCAGCCACCTGGGTGAGACAAGGGGTGGGGGGCAGGAAGCCTTAGCTACCCACACACACAGACACACATAGACTCACACACACACACATTCACATACACACACACAGACACACATAGACACACATACATATATATATATATACACACACACAGATCAGAGATATGAGCATTTTGTACTGACCTGAACTACAGTTTGCAGAAATTCAATGTCTACAATTAGTTAATGTGTCTGTTCTGTTTTCATTTATGTTCAATTTGATTAATTGATTGTTCTATCCTCTTCATCTATGGTATTGATTTGTATTCTATTCTATTCAGTTATATTCTGATCGATGGTATTGATTTGTATTCTATTCTATCCAGTTCTAATTTAATCTGTTATTCAGTTATATTCTATTCAGTTTATAAAATATTGATGTAAGCTAACATAATGATTAGATTTGGTAGCAATTTATTGAAAGTCAGCAGACTTTATGGTAAAGAAATATATTTCAAATGCAAGCTTAGCCGGCCTGGCATTGGAGGAAAGAATGTGATGATGTCATCACTCCGAGACACTGGGCCTTGGGGATATAATTGGATGTGGGGAGGGGGAGAGGGACTCTGGAAAACCCAACCGACACGACAAGACCTCCTTCACTATCTCATCCAAAAACAGGTCGGCGGAAGGAACAAAGGAACTTTTTGGAGGGAAAACCAACTGCTTTGTTATCAGCAAGAGAACAAAGACTTTCAACCACTTATCAACTAGCATTCTCTTTACTGTTATATTAGCCTAGTTTTGTTCAATTACGGCATAGTGTTTTTGATCACAACTATAGCATTCTTATTGTAATTTGTATACACTCTTAAACTTTGATTAAACAGCTGTTATATAACCTTTTTCCTCCTAATTCCTTCTGCCTGCATCGCTGGAAGATAGAAGTGATTCCCAGAGCTTTAAAGCTATTGAAACAACGCAGAGTACTAAAGCAACCCGGTTCTGAACAGAGCAGAACCGAAATAGCTTGGGGAATCCACTTCATATGCTCAAAGAATCAAGAATCAAGAGGTTTATTTGTCACATTCATACCAGGGCATACAGTGAAATGCGGGTGGTCATGCCTGCATCGATTGTGCAATAATACAATAATAAAATAGACATAGAAAAAAATAGGTAAGAAAGACACAAGATGTGCATGATAAAAAAAAGACATGCTAAGTTCCTGAGAAACTGGTTCCTACGTCATTTTTATACTTAATGTATCTAAACTATACTATTACAATACCTCCTTCCTCAAACCACCTGCACCAAGAATTAAAGGTGGAATGATCTGTCTGAATCTGCTGCATTGCATCTGATTGGTGCTGACTTTACCACCTAACTAGCACACCTGAACGCTATCACCTATATATTTATTCTTACCGTGTATATATCTATCCACATCTGTCTGTAGCTGTACACTATGGCTGTACATACCTGAATCTAATTTGGTCACATTTCCCACATGACGATTTGACGAGGACCGACTGAACTCAAATATAGTCTATTGGTCGAGGAGGTTTGGAACAGTGTGTGTGTGCGTGTGCGTGTGTGTGTGTGTGTGTGTGTGTGTGTGTGTGTGTGTGTGTGTGTGTACGTGTGTGTGTGTGTGTGTGTGTGTGTGTGTGTGTGTGTGTTTTAAGGTGGCGCCTCTATTGCAATTGTTTGCAATTGTAACAGACTTTAATATTGACTGAATCCGCATAGTTCTGATTTTGTTTCGACGATTATGTCAATATCGTCACACTGAAATTACAAAATTGTCGTTCAAGTACCATGTTCATTTTAGAAAGTGGTAATATTCAGTTGGTCACTTTCATTCATGGTCATTAGGCCATATTTAAGGTAGTACTTCCAATTGTCCCTCGGAAGCCGTGCCCTTGTTTGACTCGAGACCATAGGGTGTGCCTAAAATCTGAGATTTGCTCATGATGCACAGGCATTAGTATCATTATGTTAATCTGTTCATCTATCTTCTGTTAATGCATATGGATAGGATATTTTGTCGCTGTGCCCAGTCATAATTTGGCTTGGAGCCTATACGATATAGCAAAGCCTAAAGAGCAACCAATTAGGCGGTTGATTGAGGGGGCTTTCTCACTGCCATTCGGGGTCGAATCAGCTCCGCTCCGTCCTCGCTCCGTCCTTGGGTGCGAACTTCCCCCCTCTAGTTTGCGTACACACTGCAGTCTTGGTGCGCTACGGGTTTTGTTTACGGTTTGCGTTTTGAGCGCGTTAGCTTGCCGTAAGCGATGATGTCACGCTCGAACGTCAACACAGGAAGAGTTTAACATACGGTGGTGGAAACTGGATGCTGATATAAAGAAACGAATAACCAATAAATATGAAGTTATATTTGAACCTCTGTTGTCAAGCCTTGTCAATATAACCCACCCCCTTTTCTCACGAATGGAACTTGTGTCGTGGAGTCCGCTTTGAGCGTTTTCCAGAGTTAACGCTAACGCTAAGCTAACGCTAGTTAACGCTAGTTAAGGCTAAGCTAACACTAGTTAGCTTAGCCTATTTATTACTAGTTAGCAGCTAACATTGCTTGCGTCAATTATATTGCATGTGTAGCAGGATGGATTATCACTGCTTTATGGGAGTGGTTGTACACATGCCACCTGGTAGCGGGATGCAGCAGAGCTGAGTCTAGCTGGATCCCCGACTGTAGGCCAGGAATGTCGAAATGGAGGTCGAGCAGCAGGAGCGGATGGGGCCTAGGATTCACTGACCTAGGGATGGTACTCTGGTCCTTCTTGCCCTCCAGGGCGATCAGCAGTAGCTCCCCACACACCCCCACTTCCCCCAATATTTCCTGAGCCCTCCCACACCTGATGGCAGTAAGATGGATAATGTTTGCGCCCCCCAAAGCAGTACCCTTCCTTAATGACCTGTAGAGACCTTTAACAATGAACTATAGGCAGGGGTGGGGAAGGGTTAAATGATAATGAGCATTACCCGGGCAGAAAAGGGTTAAGACACAGACTCAGTAACAGACACACACAGTGTTCCCATTCAGCGTTTGTTTAGTGATGGCGATTCAAGTTACACTTAATTACAGTCTGATTCACGTTACAATTACGCCCTGGCCACCTAGTGCTCTCGCTCTATAACACAGACTAAAGTGCTTCCCACACTGGGCTAGACACAGTAACAAGACCTTCCCTTTAATGGTTTATATATACTGTTCCACTCCATAGGTGGGGAGAGAGGGGAGGAAGAGGGAAGGGATAAAGGGGTTACTGAATGGGAATTTTATAAAGGAACACACATATTATTACACTCAAAAGAAATTAACAGTGGGCCCACATTTAGCAAATAGAGTCCTATTGTAGTGTATTTTTGATTGGGTATTAATGGTTATTAAACAGTAAACAGCACAAATTGTTATTAAGAAACAATATGGACAGAATGCCAGACAAAGATGTCGATTGCAAGAGCTCTGAGAAGCATTCACCCCAATCAATACTGACTGACCAAGAAGGAACCTGACTTCATCAGGCAGATCTAATGTAATTAACAATTGAGTGAGGAACACACACACACACACACACACACACAGAGAGAGAGACACACACACTAGATGCATGTGACACACACACACACACACACACACACACTCTATCTCACCCCCCACCCAGGAACCAGTGTTGTTGTAAACCTGATGAACGAGACACACACACTAATGCATGTGACAGAGATTAAGACTCACACACCCGGTATAATGCCGTTAACATTTGAGTGACAGAAACCCCCATCCCAGAGACTCACACACACCCAGACACCCCCACTCAGCCAGAGACCAAACCAGTTTACCCAGGTAGTGATAAACGAATCACATCACAGCATTTAGATTTGGTTAAAACACATATAAGCCACACATCTTGACATTAGAGGACACACTCGACAGAACCAAGTTGTCTGTGTCAGGATGGACCACTGTTGCTGTGTAACCTATGCTTGTATGCTGAATTAAATCACCTTCTTCATCAACTGAGCCATTGCCTCTGAAAACCATCTCCAGTCTGAATTCTTCTTGAAACCAGCGCTCACACTCAGAGAATCTACTTCACTATCTTAAGCCGGTTTGAAATGTTTGGGGCGCCCCTATACACTGCTCTCCAGTGCCCGTTCAAAGCACCGTTTATCTTCACCCTTACAGAACCTGCTCCCCACAGTAGACTGTCTACCGAACACGTTTCAACACTCAGAGCACCTCTGATACTTATCCAAGATGACGGGCCCAATCTTAGCACCACTAGTCCGGATGCTAAGATGGCAGACGGAGATCCTGCGATAACAGCCAGCGGGGCGGAGTAGACGCTGGGGCAGGTGATGCTGGGCAACGGCTTGGAGAGGCTGGAGAAGCGTGCAGTGTAGTGGCGTCCTCTGCTGGGCTGCTGAGGTGGGCCGGCGCGCGTGCTAAACTGTGGTGCTCGCCTAAACACAGCTGAACTGTGGTTCGTGTTGAACCCTCCTACTATGACGCCTATAAACAGCTAACGCAAGGTGGCTAATGACTACCACCTGCTCTTCGACGATGCTCGCCTGTTGATTCCTTCACAGTGTCTCTGGCACATGAACCAAACGCTAAGCTACCGCAGATATTTCTATGATAACCCGTTGTGTAACTGAGCTTATCCGGCGCATTAATCAAACGCTCAACTACCGCATGTATTTCTGGAATAACCAGTTTTGTAGCTGAGTCTGTTCCTTGCACGCTCGCTCGCTGGTGCTCCTGTTATCGACGTCCTTCCTCCTCTGTGTAGAACGCCGAAGAGAAAGCCACTCCCCGCTGCACCTTGGAATTAACCATTTCTTCCTCTCCTGATGTCCTTCCTGCCCAGCGACCACCACCGCCCCCCGGCGGCACCTATATCCTGTGTCGCTATGAAACGTCAATGTTTTGAAGAAGGAGAATCAAAGAGCAGCAAGTTAATAGTCAATGTCAGGGAGGGGTGATCAAAGAGAACCGCACGTTAATTGTCCATGTCCGAGTAGGTATGATCAAGAGCGGTCAACTGGTTACAACGTCCACGTGAGCACAGGGAATGCAAAAGATTAACGTTAGCCACCCTGAATAATAGCCAGACATATTCAGGTGGCTACATTTTCCCCTACTTTAAACTTGCAAAGTCCTCTGCAAGTTACACAAATGGAACACCAGTTTAATACACATGTATGCGGTCCTCAGACCAACAGTTTCACACAAGCATTCATGAATTGCAAACACTGTTCAACGAATACACCCTTTAGCACGTAGTCCTGGCGATACCGGGCGGGTAGCCGGCCTCTGGTGCTCCTCTGGGGCTGGGTTGGTCCGACCCCTCCCATGTCTGACTCCATGTCAGACTCGTCTGTTCCTGCCGACAGGTCATCGGCCGCGGCCTCGCCTTCCGGGGCCACAGGTTGGTCGCCCACAGCGCCCTCCTCGCCTCCGTCTTCGCCGTCCTCTCCTGAGGGGTCCGACTCCACCTCTCCTCCCTCGTCAGGCACGACCCCAACGACGGCCCAAGGGAACCTGGGTGGGTCACACGCCCTGGGACGCGGTTCCCGAGGAGAATAGACGGCTCCTCCCACGTCTGTCTCAGACGAGCTCCGCAAGCATGTATGAGCCCTCCGGGGGACCCACGCACGCCTCTCCCGATCGGACGCCGGAAAGAAACAGGGCTTGAGCTGGTCCCGATGTACAGTCCTCTCTGGGCCCCCTCCTTCGGACCGGATAGTGAACACCGGCGTCCCCTTGTGGCTCTGTGTAACCACCAGATAGGGCGTATGCTCCCACTTGTCCTGTATCTTATTACGACCCCTGGGTCGGTGGGTGCGCAGCAGGACCCGGTCTCCAGCCCTCACGAGCGCGCCTCTGGACTTTCGGTCATATATCCGCTTGCGTCTATGAGACGCATGCTTCGCCGTGGCTCCCGTGGCCTCCGTGGCAACCTTTAGTCGCTTGTGGTGTCCCTGGACCAATTCGTCCAAGTTCTCCGCATCGCCATCCACGGCATCCTTGCCTCCCAGTACGTCCCTGGGCATCCTTGCGTTTCTCCTGAAGAGCAAGTAGAAGGGGGAGTACCCCGTGGAGGAGTGCACATGGCAGTTGTACGTAAGTACCAACTCTGGCAGGTGTTCTTTCCAGTCTCGCTTCTTGTCCGCGGGCAAGCCACGCAGCATATCGTGCATGGTCCGGTTGAACCTTTCGCACTGGCCGTTCCCCTGGGGGTGGTAGGGTGTAGTACGGCTTTTCGAGATCCCGTAGAGCCTACAGAGTTCTTTGATGACGCTAGACTAGAAATTTCGCCCTTGGTCGGCATGGAGCCGGGCAGGGCAGCCGTAATACACAAACCAATGCCGGATGATCGCGGCGGCGGTGGTCTTGGCGGTCTGATCTTTGGTCAGGATGGCGATGGTGAATCGGGTAAACATATTGGTCAACACCAGAACGTTCTCGTAGCCACCCGTCGACATCTCCAACAGGGTAAAGTCCATGGCTAGGACTTCCATGGGCGCCGTTACGTTGGTGCAGGTCATCTGAGCCTGGGACTTAGGGAATACGTCCTGGGCCAGTGCACACCGCTTGCACTGTTGTACCCAGCCATTCACCTCCTCTGCCATTCCGATCCAGAAGTAACTTCGCCTCATCAGCTCTATAGTCCCCCGCCTACCGAAGTGTCCCCCGTAGTCGTGCTGGGTCTCATAGATATGTCGCCGCAGGACCGTCGGCACCACCAGTTGTAGGACCTCTTCCCCGTTGCGGGGGTCGCTGATGCGTCGAAATAGTACTTGTTTGTGTAGACGGAACCGCTCCCATTGCCCGTATAACTTGCGGAGACCTCCACATCCTGCAACTGGGCTTTATTGGGTGGGGTCCCACGGGTCACCGCCCGCCACACCGGTCCCAGTTTGGGGTCTTCCGCCTGGAGTTGCCGTAGTTTGTCCCAGCCCTACCCGCTGTTTCCCTTCTGTGTCACTATTTGTATTGCGATGACTGCCTGGACCCCCCGTGGCCCGGTCGGCCCTCGGGGCTTAGCAGAGCCCGGACTTCCTCCGCTGGGATCACTATATAGCGGCCAGGGCGGGGGCCCACGACGGGCCGGTCCGTTCCTCTGCGCCCAGCCAAGTGCGAACGCCTCCCGCTGTGATCGTTAGGAAGTCTTTTTCTGTGTCCGCCACTTCTGGTTCTTGCCTCATCGGCATGCGCGACAAGGCGTCTGCATTTTGGTTAAGCCGGCCAGGCTTGTAATGTACTATAAAATCGTATTCGGCCAGCTGGGCGACCCAACGCTGCTCCACTGCCCCCAGATTGGCCGTGCCTAGGTACCGCAAAGGGTTGTGGTCGGTGACCACGGCGAATTGGGAGTAGAGCAGGAGGTCTCGGAACTTCTCGGTGATCGCCCACTTCAGGGCGAGGAGCTCCAGCTTGAACGCGCTGTAGTTTTGGTCGTTTCTTTCGGACCCTCGTAGACCTCTGCTCGCGAAAGCGATGACGCCATCCACGCCTTCTTGCTTCTGGCTCAGCACGGCTCCCAGCTCCAAGTAGCTTCCGTCCGTGGTCACTATGAAGGGGAGTTGGAGGTCTGGGTATGCCAACACCGGTGGTGTCATAAAGCACCTTCGCAGGTGGTTGAAGGCCTCCTGACACTTTGGAGTCCACTTGAAGGCCTCGGTCCGTCCTTTAGCGAACCCTTTCTTTTCCTTTTCCATTAGGGCATGCAGAGGCTGCGCCACTTGGGCGAAGTGGGGCACGAATCGCCGATAGTACGGCAGGAATCCGATCACTTGTCGCACTTCTTTCGCAGAGCGTGGCGCCGGCCAGTCCTCCAGGGCCTTTACTTTGTCTGTGTCGACTTGGACCCCGGCCGCAGATACAATGTGTCCCAGGAAGTGTACCTCTGTCTTGAGGAGGAAACACTTCCGGGGCTTGAGTTTGAGGCCATGCTCACGGAAGCGTCCGAACACCAGGTCCAGCTTCTGGCAGTGACTCTCGAAATCGCTGGCAAACACCAACACGTCGTCTAGGTAGACCAACAGGACGTCGAAGACCAGATCTCCTAACACTGCGGTCATCAACTGCTGGAACGTCGCCGGCGCATTGCACACCCCGAAGGGCATACAGGTCCACTGGTAGAGGCCGAAGGGCGTCGTAACAGCCGTCTTTTCTTGATCCTCCTCCTTCACCGCCACCTGGAAGTAGCCCGCCGTGAGGTGGAGGGATGAGAAGATTTTGGCCTGCCCGAGGGCATCTAGGGACTCCTCTATACGGGGTAGAGGATACGCATCTCGGTGCGTCACATTGTTTAGTCGACGGTAGTTGCAACAGAATCGCACGGAGCCGTCTTTCTTGATCACTATCACTGCGGGCGACGCCCATGGGCTACAGCTCTCCACCTGGCCGACCAGGTCCTGCACGTGTTGTTTCACTTCCTGAAAGATGTGAGGCGGTATCCGGCGGTGCCGTTGTTTGATGGGGTGTGCGTCCCCGGTGGGGACGTAGTGAGTGACCGTGGTAGTGTATCCGTAGTCTCCGTCGTCGACGGAGAACACCGTCTTGTGTTTCTCCAATACCTGGTTCAGTCGGTCCACTTGTGCCTGCGTGAGGTCTTGGAGGTTCACTTGTACGGGCACGGCTAGCCGTCGGGTCCTCCCGTCGGCCACCGCCGGCGTCGGGTTGTCTCCGGCTTCAATCGCCGTCACCCTCAATCCTCCGGTGACTTCTTCCACGGTCACCCTCTCTTTGGGCCGTATTCGACGGGGGCAGTGGAGTTCTGCCAGTCGGGACCGGGGCCGGAGCACGATGGCTGCGTCGGTTGGGTTTAACAGTCGCACGGTCACCCTTCCATTTAGGGCGTGTGCCACCATGTGTATGGATTCATCGGCTCAAATCTATGTATCCAGTTGGGATGAATGAAGAGTTCAATTTGACTCCATTCCTCTAGCTATCATAAGTTATCTACTGTATAAACAAAAAACTAGTACACTGATTAATGAACGGTCTTACAACCTGATACCCCCAATGTACTGTTTTTTGTTCCATACAGAGTTGTAAATTAAATTATATATTGTATTGACATCGGCTCAAATCGATGTATTCCATCTGGGATGAATGAAGAGTCCAATTTTGGCTCCATTCCTATAGATCAGGGGTGGCCAACCAGTCAGAGACTAAGAGCCACAAAAAAATTACTGTGGTACCACAAAGAGCCACACCATATACCAGCGTTTCTCAACCTTTTTTTTCAGTCACGGCACCCTTCATGTGTTTATAGGTCTCACCCTCTGGCCTCTGAAGTTGCTAATGTCTTTTTTATTTGGGCCTCACAGGGTTAAAAGTACCCTGTGAGACCCACGGTTTCAAAATTACAAAATCACTTTTAGCCATTTAAAAAAAATATGTTTATTTAAAAAATGTTAAAGGGGAACTATTTTACTATTTCTTTCACTATTTGGGCACTTTTACACAATTCCTGTGAGTCTATGGAACACCTAGGTTTATTTTTTTTTTAAATGCATTGTTTTGTATTTCTAATCAAGTACTAAAAACCGCATTTTTCTACCTTAAGATCTTAAGCCGTTTTGAGGCTGGGCTCCAACCACTGTGTGGCCTGGTGCCAACTGCCACATCAACTGCCACATTATTATGCAGCTGAGAAATCTCTGACATCACAGATATGCACATTTGCAGATGACTCAGTTCAGTGAGGGTGAATATTGTGAGAGGAGAATTGGAAGAATTCGCCAATATGAGAATTAGAGACATATATCCTATTAATATAAGTCCACATAGCTAAGAAACAATGGTAAACACTGAAAAAAGCCATTTATAAGATAGTTCCCCTTTAAGCACATGTATAGTCAATTGGTCCTGTTGTTCAGCCTCACAATGCTATTTGATAGTAAATGTGTTTATATGTCCCACCCTCTGGCCTCTGAAGTTGCTAATTTCTTTTTAATTTGGGCCTCACAGGGTTAACCTCTTAAGCCCGAGATATACAGTAAAAGTGTATATTTTCAGCATTATGTTTGTTTACCAATTATTTGAACTGTTATTAGTGAAATATAAGATTATAGAAATCTCAGGGCATTGAGTCGGAAACCGGCGCATATTGACAGGAGGAAGTGGCACAGCCAAAAGTGAGTGTAGTCTTTTGAAGGAAGAGACTCAGGGCTTTCAAATTTCGAAAAACTACCCTACCCAGCTCACATCAGCCCCTGTCAATCATCTGACTTCTGGATTTACTTTTTAATTTCTCTTATTTTTTGGGATTATCTCCCACAAACCTGAACGTTATTGCCATAAAACAGAACGCAGTTAGTTTCTCTACCTTTCTGTGAACGTCTTGCAAAAAACGGTGTTGCAATATGATGAAAAATGGTGGAGAAATTTACATTATAAAAAAGATGGCAGAATTCAGTACTGTATCTACAAAACCTTCTGTTTAATCATCTTCCCTTTATTCATTTGCTTAGATTTTTCAGGTCTGGTCAATTTTAGCATGGTGTTATTTACAGTCAAAGATAATTTTTTTTTTAAATAGAATTGATATTCTCCTTTGGTTCATTACAATTTACTCAAGCCTAGTAACAGACACACTATTTCTGACACTGATCCATATATGTCCCTAGATTCAGATACCAAGAACATGCAAATGGACCATTTAAAAAAAATTGTAAATGTTTATTCTACGTCCTTATGGAATGAGTGACATAAAAAAAAAAAAAGTAAAAAAAAAAAAAAAAAAAAAAAAAGTCAAAATAAATATTTTTTTTTAATTTTTTTTAATTTTTTTTTATGGGTGGAAGAGCCGCACATTGACGGGCAAAGAGCCGCATGCGGCTCGCGAGCCGCGGGTTGGCCACCCCTGCTATAGATGCTACCCTAAGTTATCTACTGTATGAGAGAGAAAAACTAGTACACTGTTTAATGAACGGTTTAACAACCTGATGCACTCCAATGTACTGCCTTTTTTTATTTCCATACAGGTCTGTAAATATTGTAATATGTATCAATTTGGTGTTTTCATATATTACCATCATACACATTTATGTGATATTGTGATATTATGTATTCTACTTGTCAATCTAGCCCTGCTACCAATCATGACGTCAACCTAGCCTGTTAACTGTTAACTGATTGCCGATTGTTCCCACCTGGTGTCAAGTACAGCCTACTTAAGTTATGTTTGTCACAGTTGTCATTTACACACTGATGAAGGCCGGATGGCCGAAAACGTTTTGTGTCCTTTGAAAATAAAAACCAACGATATTCAGAGTGCGGTCCCTACCTCCCTTTTTTTGCATAATTAATATTGGACTACGCACCTGTCTGAGCGCAGTGGTTACCCTTTTCTACCATAATTGCTCATTTTTGCCACTTGCTGCCGACCAGAATGTCTGCTTTCGAAGAAATCAACAAACTTACCGACGTAAGAGCGAAATCCTTTACATTCGCCCCGGGGGACATTGACGATATCCTCGTCCCCGGTGACAACATGACCAGTGATACTCAACCAGTGGGGTTGAACACCAACGAGATGAAGTTCAACCTTCTCCATGCCCACAAAAAAGAAGCTCGACTGGAGTCTCATGCAAAGACATTGAGCGAATACTACCGGGCCGGTAAGATCCCCAGAGGCCTGAGGGTACATCTGGAGCCGACCATCGGGAGAGAGAACGAAGATTTTTGCCAAAAATGGTGTGAGATACTCAACCACTGCTCAAAAGACCTGATGTTACTTATCATCAGACACACCAAAGATGAGCTACCCGCAGTGAAATCATCAATCGAACGACAGTCTGAGGAAACCAAGGCCGCCTGCAGCACAGCCGACTACGAAGCCCTTATCCAAGACATCGGGGCCCAGATGACCAAATATAAACAGGAGATACTGGAGATGAAACTCTCCAAATTCAGAAGGGATACCACCGACTACAAGAACGACCGCGTCTACCCATGGCTGACGCGCGGACCGCGACCCCGCCCCACGAAAACCCATCCACCCAGCGACTGGTCAGATACCTCTGGCAGCGAGCGATCCCAGGGACAGGCTCCACAACAACGCCGTTTTTTCGGGCGGAGACAGCCCGGACCCCCGACAAGATCCTCGCAGAGACTACGCGACAGAGAACAGGAAGATCCACACGACATGTGGCCCGCACCCGGCGGGGAAAGAGGGGCAAGGGGAGGGAGAGGGAGGAATTGGGGCCAACGCAGGTGGTGAGACCACCACCCGAAAACCTCATCTTCAACCTCTCTTCTCACGTTCTCACTGACACTGAGAAACAGGTATTGACCAAGGGACTATCGTTTGTTCCAACACCATTAATTGATTCGTTTACTATAAAAAAAGAAATGTTCCGTTTTTTCAGAAATGTTAAACTGAAAGCTTTTTTTGCTAATTCTGAATCCAATGTCTTACCAGATCCCAGTGTTAAAGTGTTCAGACCCAAAAGTACTTTTAACCCTATGGTCAACAATCACTCTATTAATGCTTTTTGTAGACTGGTAGAGGATGAAGTTGAAAATCAGTTTGTGGAAAGCGAACAAATGATTAATAGCAAGAGAAAAAACTTCTCTCAAACCGAAAGAAAGGCTGCAGACCAACTAGCCAAGAATAGAAATATCACCATTAAAGTGGAGATGAAGCAGTGAGCAATGTGATCCTAGTTTGTTTGTTGTGTACCTTGTGTAAGACAGGGTTCTATAATCAAATGTGAAATCTATCTTATTTGTCTGAAAAATATAATATAATATCCCTGTTTTCAACATGGGCGCCGCCATTTTGTTGCTGACGTCATGGCTGACGTCATACCGTGGCTTGGGTGTATACACTCTGGTTAGCTGCCTATATTGAATGGGTCGGTCAGCAAATAAAATGTTGCCTACAAAACAACGGGACCGCGGTGGTTCTGTTTGTATTGCTCCTGGCTGTTCAAACTAATTTTACCATGTGAGAGAGAGGAAAGTTGGTTAATTTCCACAAACTACCAGTGAAAAAAACAGTGTTGTTGACATGTTGGCTCGGGCTGCCTGCACCCAGACGGCGCGACCAGCCTGTTGGACAGGGAAGGAGGATCTGCAGCGAACACTTCATTGCCTCGGATTATGTTGTTGGGGTGGGATGTTTGTCCAGAAGACCACTAATCAGCTGAAGCCGGACGCGGTTCCCTCGGTCTTCGACAGACAGACCGGCGTTAGCTCTCGGGAGCTAGTTGGCACCAGCCGGGGCCAGGCGTTAGCTCTCGCTAGCTAGCGTTAGCAACCGGAGCGTCGCGGAGCATTCAGCCTGCTGGCTACCTAGACCCACTTCAACCAGCGTCGCGGAGCATTCAGCCTGCTGGCTACCTAGACCCACTTCAACCAGCGTCGCGGAGCATTCAGCCTGCTGGCTACACAAGCTGTGTAGCCAGCAGGCTGAATGCTCCGCGACGCTCCGGTTGCTAACGCTAGCTAGCGAGAGCTAACGCCGGGCCCCGAGAGCTAACGCCGGTCTGTCTGTCGAAGACCGAGGGAACCGCGTCCGGCTTCAGCTGATTAGTGGTCTTCTGGACAAACATCCCACCCCAACAACATAATCCGAGGCAATGAAGTGTTCGCTGCAGATCCTCCTTCCCTGTACAACAGGCTGGTCGCGCCGTCTGGGTGCAGGCAGCCCGAGCCAACATGTCAACAACACTGTTTTTTTCACTGGTAGTTTGTGGAAATTAACCAACTTTCCTCTCTCTCACATGGTAAAATTTGTTTGAACAGCCAGGAGCAATACAAACAGAACCACCGCGGTCCCGTTGTTTTGTAGGCAACATTTTATTTGCTGACCGACCCATTCAATATAGGCAGCTAACCAGAGTGTATACACCCAAGCCACGGTATGACGTCAGCAACAAAATGGCCGCGCCCATAATGCTAAATGCTTCAGAAATGTACACAACAAATCGTTTTTTCTTAGAAACTGCTTATTTTTATAACGTGACTTCTTCTGTGGCTTATCTAAATACTAATGTGATGCTATGAATATGTATTTATGCTCACTGCTTCATTTCCACTTTAAGGCTTGTGACAAAGGCGGTGGAATCTCTATAATGGATACGCCTAGATACAGTGAAAAAATCAAGGAGATGTTAACTGACACCAAATATTATAAGAGAATTTTACTGAATCCCAGGAATAACTACAACCTAGAATTGAAACAGATAATCAAAAGAGCTGAAGAAAATAAATGGGTCACTGCAAAAGAAGCAAAATTCCTGGTGGACGAGTTCCCTATCACACCTGTCATCTATGGTTTAGCCAAGGTGCACAAATGCCCAAACGACCCTCCACTCCGACCTATAATATCGGGGAGAGGGTCACTCACAGAGAATGCCTCCAAGTTTGTAGACTACCACATCCAACCACTGGTTTGGAAACTTCCCTCGTATATAAAAGATACCTCTGATTTTCTATCTAAACTAGATTTAGTCAGAAATATTGGTGACAGTGATATCCTTGTAACCCTAGACGTTACTTCGCTATATTCCAACATTAACCACAACCTTGGTCTAGAAGCTTTGAACCATTTCCTAAGGAAACACCCAGACCAAACGCCCCCACATGAATTTATCATGGAACTGATGAAATTTACATTGAATAGAAATGTATTTATGTTTGAAAATACCTATTACCAACAGGAATATGGGTCTGCTATGGGATCCCCATCCGCATGCGCCTATGCGTGTTTATTTATGGGTAAGTTCGAGGAGGACTTCATTTACAACAATGTGTTATATGGACCCCATATCAAATATTTTGTTCGATTTATCGATGATGTTTTCATGGTCTGGTCAGGAAACGAAATAGAGCTGTCATCCTTTTTGTCATATTTGAACTCTTGTGTAGAATCCATCACCTTTAGTATGGAAAAGAGCCGAGAATCCATTCACTTCCTAGATGTTAAACTAACTAAAATGAATAACCTAATTGCCACAACTATCTACAGAAAACCAACGGATAAAAATAATCTCCTACAGTTTTCTAGTCACCACCCAGTGCCTTTAAAGAAAAGCTTGCCTGTAAGTCAACTATACAGACTCAAACGTATCTGTAGCTCTCAGGAGGAGTTCCACTCCGAAAGTGAAAATATGTTGGGACGTTTTGATGAAAAGGGCTACCCAAAGCAGTGTCTTAACTCTGCCATGGCCACAGTAAACCAAATCGAAAGAAAAGAACTATTCCGAAAGAAAGAAAGAAACAGAACACCAGGCACCATTAATTATGTCCTTACTTATGATCCATTTAGTTACGTTATAAAGTCCACAGTCATGAAACACTGGCATATTCTATCATCGGATAGAACGTTAAATGATCGCTTCCAACACCCTCCACGTTTACACATAAAAGAGCTACAAACCTGAAGGACCGCCTTGTCAGAGCGGACTCTTATTCAAAGCCAGAACCTTTTATTCATGGAAGCTTCCCATGTAGATCATGCACATCTTGCAGCCACATGATCAAAACAAACACATTTCACGACTCCCACACCGGGAAGGATTACAAGATCAGATCGCTAATAACATGTAATTCCACACACATAATTTACCTATTATTCTGCCCATGTAAAAAATACTATATTGGACAGACATCCCGCAAATAAAAAATCAGATTGAACGAACACAGAAGCAATATAAAGCGGACTGACATTAATTCCCCTGTGGCACGACATTTTAACGAAATGGATCATAAAATTAATGACCTCAAGTGCATAGGTCTAGAGATGGTTTTTCTTAATAGAAGAGGTGGCAACCATGAACAACTGCTTTTGCAACGAGAATGTGTATGGATTCATCGGCTCAAATCTATGTATCCAGTTGGGATGAATGAAGAGTTCAATTTGACTCCATTCCTCTAGCTATCATAAGTTATCTACTGTATAAACAAAAAACTAGTACACTGATTAATGAACGGTCTTACAACCTGATACCCCCAATGTACTGTTTTTTGTTCCATACAGAGTTGTAAATTAAATTATATATTGTATTGACATCGGCTCAAAACGATGTATTCCATCTGGGATGAATGAAGAGTCCAATTTTGGCTCCATTCCTATAGATGCTACCCTAAGTTATCTACTGTATGAGAGAGAAAAACTAGTACACTGTTTAATGAACGGTTTAACAACCTGATGCACTCCAATGTACTGCCTTTTTTTATTTCCATACAGGTCTGTAAATATTGTAATATGTATCAATTTGGTGTTTTCATATTATTACCATCATACAAATTTATGTGATATTGTGATATTATGTATTCTACTTGTCAATCTAGCCCTGCTACCAATCATGACGTCAACCTAGCCTGTTAACTGTTAACTGATTGCCGATTGTTCCCACCTGGTGTCAAGTACAGCCTACTTAAGTTATGTTTGTCACAGTTGTCATTTACACACTGATGAAGGCCGGATGGCCGAAAACGTTTTGTGTCCTTTGAAAATAAAAACCAACGATATTCAGAGTGCGGTCCCTACCTCCCTTTTTTTGCATAATTAATATTGGACTACGCACCTGTCTGAGCGCAGTGGTTACCCTTTTCCACCATGTTGGCCACCATTAGACCGGGCGGTAGGTTGGCACTCGGAGTGCTCTCGAGCATTACAGGGCACTGCATCTTCGCCGACGTCTCGCAGCGGCCCGGGACGACCATTTACATCAGGGTCCCCCATTTTCAATTCATAATGACATTTATGACATACACAACATACAGATATAAAAATCTAATCTAATCATCTAATCTAATCTAATTATGACATACATGACATACAGATATACAGTACTGTATGTACGGTGGTGGAAAGTAACTAAGTATTTGTACTCAACTACTACAATTTTGTGGCACTTGCACACACAATTGAGTATTTCCATTTTAGGGAACTTTGTACATTTACTACATTTCAAAGGAAATATTGTACTTTTTAACTCCACTACATTCATCTGAACCCATGCAGTTACTTTGAAGAAAAAATATTTTGCATAGAAAACATGGCATACACTAAACATGGCCTGACAACGTCAAGAGGATGTAATCAGAGCCAGCGGAACCGGACCACGTACAGTACCACTTAGAGGTCAGTGGTTCCGGTTTGAGGGTTGAAGCCTCCCAAGCACTGGAGGAATACACAAACATCATGTTGAACGCACATTTACTTTCGCCACTTTAGGCACATACAATATCAAATACTTCTCTACTTTTACCTAAGTGGTATTTCCTTTATTAAAATAAGTGGTCTACATCTTAAAATAATAGCTCTACCTTCCGACAGCCATCACTGATATATAGAGTGTTTTGTCAGTAACATGGGTCTCCCAGTCCCTCCACTCTGCAGTAAACAGCCATCACTGATATAGAGTGTCTGGTCAGTAACATGGTTCTCCCAGTCCCTCCACTCTGCAGTAAACAGCCATCACTGATATAGAGTGTCTCTGGTCAGTAACATGGGTCTCTCAGTCCCTCCACTCTGCAGTAAACAGCCATCACTGATATAGAGTGTCTGGTCAGTAACATGGGTATCTCAGTCCCTCCACTCTGCAGTAAACAGCCATCACTGATATAGAGTGTCTGGTCAGTAACATGGGTCTCTCAGTCCCTCCACTCTGCAGTAAACAGCCATCACTGATATAGAGTGTCTGGTCAGTAACATGGGTCTCCCAGTCCCTCCACTCTGCAGTAAACAGCCATAACTGGTATAGAGTGTCTCTGGTCAGTAACATGGGTCTCCCAGTCCCTCCACTCTGCAGTAAACAGTCATCACTGATATAGAGTGTCTGGTCAGTAACATGGGTCTCCCAATCCCTCCACTCTGCAGTAAACAGTCATCGCTGATATAGTGTCTGGTCAGTAACATGGGTCTCCCAGTCCTTCCACTCTGCAGTAAACAGCCATCACTGATATAGAGTGTCTGGTCAGTAACATGGGTCTCCCAGTCCCTCCACTCTGCAGTAAACAGCCATCACTGATGTAGAGTGTCTGGTCAGTAACATGGGTCTCTCAGTCCCTCCACTCTGCAGTAAACAGCCATCACTGATATAGTGTCAGGTCAGTAACATGGGTCTCCCAGTCCCTCCACTCTGCAGTAAACAGTCATCACTGATATAGTGTCTGGTCAGTAACATGGGTCTCCCAGTCACTCCACTCTGCAGTAAACAGCCATCACTGATATAGAGTGTCTCTGGTCAGTAACATGGGTCTCCCAGTCCCTCCACTCTGCAGTAAACAGTCATCACTGATATAGAGTGTCTGGTCAGTAACATGGGTCTCCCAATCCCTCCACTCTGCAGTAAACAGTCATCACTGATATAGAGTGTCTGGTCAGTAACATGGGTCTCCCAGTCCTTCCACTCTGCAGTAAACAGCCATCACTGATATAGAGTGTCTGGTCAGTAACATGGGTCTCCCAGTCCCTCCACTCTGCAGTAAACAGCCATCACTGATGTAGAGTGTCTGGTCAGTAACATGGGTATCTCAGTCCCTCCACTCTGCAGTAAACAGCCATCACTGATATAGTGTCTGGTCAGTAACATGGGTCTCCCAGTCCCTCCACTCTGCAGTAAACAGTCATCACTGATATAGTGTCTGGTCAGTAACATGGGTCTCCCAGTCCCTCCACTCTGCAGTAAACAGTCATCACTGATATAGAGTGTCTGGTCAGTAACATGGGTCTCCCAATCCCTCCACTCTGCAGTAAACAGTCATCACTGATATAGAGTGTCTGGTCAGTAACATGGGTCTCCCAGTCCTTCCACTCTGCAGTAAACAGCCATCACTGATATAGAGTGTCTGGTCAGTAACATGGGTCTCCCAGTCCCTCCACTCTGCAGTAAACAGCCATCACTGATGTAGAGTGTCTGGTCAGTAACATGGGTCTCTCAGTCCCTCCACTCTGCAGTAAACAGCCATCACTGATATAGTGTCTGGTCAGTAACATGGGTCTCCCAGTCCCTCCACTCTGCAGTAAACAGTCATCACTGATATAGTGTCTGGTCAGTAACATGGGTCTCCCAGTCCCTCCACTCTGCAGTAAACAGCCATCACTGATATAGAGTGTCTGGTCAGTAACATGGGTCTCCCAGTCCCTCCACTCTGCAGTAAACAGTCATCACTGATATAGTGTCTGGTCAGTAACATGGGTCTCCCAGTCCCTCCACTCTGCAGTAAACAGTCATCACTGATATAGAGTGTCTGGTCAGTAACATGGGTCTCCCAATCCCTCCACTCTGCAGTAAACAGTCATCACTGATATAGAGTGTCTGGTCTGTAACATGGGTCTCCCAGTCCTTCCACTCTGCAGTAAACAGCCATCACTGATATAGAGTGTCTCTGGTCAGTAACATGGGTCTCTCAGTCCCTCCACTCTGCAGTAAACAGCCATAACTGATATAGAGTGTCTGGTCAGTAACATGGGTCTCTCAGTCCCTCCACTCTGCAGTAAACAGCCATCACTGATATAGAGTGTCTGGTCAGTAACATGGGTCTCTCAGTCCCTCCACTCTGCAGTAAACAGCCATCACTGATGTAGAGTGTCTCTGGTCAGTAACATGGATCTCCCAGTCCCTCCACTCTGCAGTAAACAGCCATCACTGATATAGAGTGTCTGGTCAGTAACATGGGCCTCTCAGTCCCTCCACTCTGCAGTAAACAGCCATCACTGATATAGTGTCTGGTCAGTAACATGGGTCTCCCAGTCCCTCCACTCTGCAGTAAACAGTCATCACTGATATAGAGTGTCTGGTCAGTAACATGGGTCTCCCAATCCCTCCACTCTGCAGTAAACAGTCATCACTGATATAGAGTGCCTGGTCAGTAACATGGGTCTCCCAGTCCTTCCACTCTGCAGTAAACAGCCATCACTGATATAGAGTGTCTGGTCAGTAACATGGGTCTCCCAATCCCTCCACTCTGCAGTAAACAGTCATCACTGATATAGAGTGTCTGGTCAGTAACATGGGTCTCCCAGTCCTTCCACTCTGCAGTAAACAGCCATCACTGATATAGAGTGTCTGGTCAGTAACATGGGTCTCCCAGTCCCTCCACTCTGCAGTAAACAGCCATCACTGATGTAGAGTGTCTGGTCAGTAACATGGGTCTCTCAGTCCCTCCACTCTGCAGTAAACAGCCATCACTGATATAGTGTCTGGTCAGTAACATGGGTCTCCCAGTCCCTCCACTCTGCAGTAAACAGTCATCACTGATATAGTGTCTGGTCAGTAACATGGGTCTCCCAGTCCCTCCACTCTGCAGTAAACAGCCATCACTGATATAGAGTGTCTGGTCAGTAACATGGGTCTCCCAGTCCCTCCACTCTGCAGTAAACAGTCATCACTGATATAGTGTCTGGTCAGTAACATGGGTCTCCCAGTCCCTCCACTCTGCAGTAAACAGTCATCACTGATATAGAGTGTCTGGTCAGTAACATGGGTCTCCAAATCCCTCCACTCTGCAGTAAACAGTCATCACTGATATAGAGTGTCTGGTCTGTAACATGGGTCTCCCAGTCCTTCCACTCTGCAGTAAACAGCCATCACTGATATAGAGTGTCTCTGGTCAGTAACATGGGTCTCTCAGTCCCTCCACTCTGCAGTAAACAGCCATCACTGATATAGAGTGTCTGGTCAGTAACATGGGTCTCTCAGTCCCTCCACTCTGCAGTAAACAGCCATCACTGATATAGAGTGTCTGGTCAGTAACATGGGTCTCTCAGTCCCTCCACTCTGCAGTAAACAGCCATCACTGATGTAGAGTGTCTCTGGTCAGTAACATGGATCTCCCAGTCCCTCCACTCTGCAGTAAACAGCCATCACTGATATAGTGTCTGGTCAGTAACATGGGTCTCCCAGTCCCTCCACTCTGCAGTAAACAGTCATCACTGATATAGAGTGTCTGGTCAGTAACATGGGTCTCCCAATCCCTCCACTCTGCAGTAAACAGTCATCACTGATATAGAGTCCCTGGTCAGTAACATGGGTCTCCCAGTCCTTCCACTCTGCAGTAAACAGCCATCACTGATATAGAGTGTCTGGTCAGTAACATGGGTCTCCCAGTCCCTCCACTCTGCAGTAAACAGTCATCACTGATATAGAGTGTCTGGTCAGTAACATGGTTCTCCCAGTCCCTCCACTCTGCAGTAAACAGCCATCACTGATATAGAGTGTCTCTGGTCAGTAACATGGGTCTCTCAGTCCCTCCACTCTGCAGTAAACAGTCATCACTGATATAGAGTGTCTGGTCAGTAACATGGGTCTCTCAGTCCCTCCACTCTGCAGTAAACAGTCATCACTGATATAGAGTGTCTGGTCCGTAACATGGGTCCCCCAGTCTATCCACTCTGCAGTAAACAGCCATCATTGATATAGAGTGTCTGGTCAGTAACATGGGTCTCCCAGTCCCTCCACTCTGCAGTAAACAGTATCACTGATATAGAGTGTCTGGTCAGTAACATGGGTCTCCCAATCCCTCCACTCTGCAGTAAACAGTCATCACTGATATAGAGTGTCTGGTCAGTAACATGGTTCTCCCAGTCCCTCCACTCTGCAGTAAACAGCCATCACTGATATAGAGTGTCTCTGGTCAGCAACATGGGCCTCTCAGTCCCTCCACTCTGCAGTAAACAGCCATCACTGATATAGTGTCTGGTCAGTAACATGGGTCTCCCAGTCCCTCCACTCTGCAGTAAACAGTCATCACTGATATAGTGTCTGGTCAGTAACATGGGTCTCCCAGTCCCTCCACTCTGCAGTAAACAGTCATCACTGATATAGAGTGTCTGGTCAGTAACATGGTTCTCCCAGTCCCTCCACTCTGCAGTAAACAGCCATCACTGATATAGAGTGTCTGGTCAGTAACATGGGTCTCCCAGTCCCTCCACTCTGCAGTAAACAGTCATCACTGATATAGTGTCTGGTCAGTAACATGGGTCTCCCAGTCCCTCCACTCTGCAGTAAACAGTCATCACTGATATAGAGTGTCTGGTCAGTAACATGGTTCTCCCAGTCCCTCCACTCTGCAGTAAACAGCCATCACTGATATAGAGTGTCTGGTCAGTAACATGGGTCTCCCAGTCCCTCCACTCTGCAGTAAACAGCCATCACTGATGTAGAGTGTCTGGTCAGTAACATGGGTCTCTCAGTCCCTCCACTCTGCAGTAAACAGCCATCACTGATATAGTGTCTGGTCAGTAACATGGGTCTCCCAGTCCCTCCACTCTGCAGTAAACAGTCATCACTGATATAGTGTCTGGTCAGTAACATGGGTCTCCCAGTCCCTCCACTCTGCAGTAAACAGCCATCACTGATATAGAGTGTCTGGTCAGTAACATGGGTCTCCCAGTCCCTCCACTCTGCAGTAAACAGCCATCACTGATATAGTGTCTGGTCAGTAACATGGGTCTCCCAGTCCCTCCACTCTGCAGTAAACAGTCATCACTGATATAGAGTGTCTGGTCAGTAACATGGGTCTCCCAATCCCTCCACTCTGCAGTAAACAGTCATCACTGATATAGAGTGTCTGGTCAGTAACATGGTTCTCCCAGTCCCTCCACTCTGCAGTAAACAGCCATCACTGATATAGAGTGTATCTGGTCAGTAACATGGGTCTCTCAGTCCCTCCACTCTGCAGTAAACAGTCATCACTGATATAGAGTGTCTGGTCAGTAACATGGGTCTCCCAGTCCCTCCACTCTGCAGTAAACAGTCATCACTGATATAGAGTGTCTGGTCAGTAACATGGGTCCCCCAGTCCCTCCACTCTGCAGTAAACAGCCATCATTGATATAGAGAGTCTGGTCAGTAACATGGGTCTCCCAGTCCCTCCACTCTGCAGTAAACAGCCATCACTGATGTAGAGTGTCTGGTCAGTAACATGGGTCTCTCAGTCCCTCCACTCTGCAGTAAACAGCCATCACTGATATAGTGTCTGGTCAGTAACATGGGTCTCCCAGTCCCTCCACTCTGCAGTAAACAGTCATCACTGATATAGTGTCTGGTCAGTAACATGGGTCTCCCAGTCCCTCCACTCCGCAGTAAACAGTCATCACTGATATAGAGTGTCTGGTCAGTAACATGGATCTCCCAGTCCCTCCACTCTGCAGTAAACAGCCATCACTGATATAGAGTGTCTGGTCAGTAACATGGGCCTCTCAGTCCCTCCACTCTGCAGTAAACAGCCATCACTGATATAGTGTCTGGTCAGTAACATGGGTCTCCCAGTCCCTCCACTCTGCAGTAAACAGTCATCACTGATATAGAGTGTCTGGTCAGTAACATGGGTCTCCCAATCCCTCCACTCTGCAGTAAACAGTCATCACTGATATAGAGTGTCTGGTCAGTAACATGGGTCTCCCAGTCCTTCCACTCTGCAGTAAACAGCCATCACTGATATAGAGTGTCTGGTCAGTAACATGGGTCTCCCAGTCCCTCCACTCTGCAGTAAACAGTCATCACTGATATAGAGTGTCTGGTCAGTAACATGGTTCTCCCAGTCCCTCCACTCTGCAGTAAACAGCCATCACTGATATAGAGTGTCTCTGGTCAGTAACATGGGTCTCTCAGTCCCTCCACTCTGCAGTAAACAGTCATCACTGATATAGAGTGTCTGGTCAGTAACATGGGTCTCTCAGTCCCTCCACTCTGCAGTAAACAGTCATCACTGATATAGAGTGTCTGGTCCGTAACATGGGTCCCCCAGTCTATCCACTCTGCAGTAAACAGCCATCATTGATATAGAGTGTCTGGTCAGTAACATGGGTCTCCCAGTCCCTCCACTCTGCAGTAAACAGTCATCACTGATATAGAGTGTCTGGTCAGTAACATGGGTCTCCCAGTCCTTCCACTCTGCAGTAAACAGCCATCACTGATATAGAGTGTCTGGTCAGTAACATGGGTCTCCCAGTCCATCCACTCTGCAGTAAACAGCCATCACTGATGTAGAGTGTCTGGTCAGTAACATGGGTCTCTCAGTCCCTCCACTCTGCAGTAAACAGCCATCACTGATATAGTGTCTGGTCAGTAACATGGGTCTCCCAGTCCCTCCACTCTGCAGTAAACAGTCATCACTGATATAGTGTCTGGTCAGTAACATGGGTCTCCCAGTCCCTCCACTCCGCAGTAAACAGTCATCACTGATATAGAGTGTCTGGTCAGTAACATGGTTCTCCCAGTCCCTCCACTCTGCAGTAAACAGCCATCACTGATATAGAGTGTCTCTGGTCAGTAACATGGGTCTCTCAGTCCCTCCACTCTGCAGTAAACAGCCATCACTGATATAGTGTCTGGTCAGTAACATGGGTCTCTCAGTCCCTCCACTCTGCAGTAAACAGCCATCACTGATATAGAGTGTCTGGTCAGTAACATGGGCCTCTCAGTCCCTCCACTCTGCAGTAAACAGCCATCACTGATATAGTGTCTGGTCAGTAACATGGGTCTCCCAGTCCCTCCACTCTGCAGTAAACAGTCATCACTGATATAGTGTCTGGTCAGTAACATGGGTCTCCCAGTCCCTCCACTCTGCAGTAAACAGTCATCACTGATATAGAGTGTCTGGTCAGTAACATGGTTCTCCCAGTCCCTCCACTCTGCAGTAAACAGCCATCACTGATATAGAGTGTCTGGTCAGTAACATGGGTCTCCCAGTCCCTCCACTCTGCAGTAAACAGCCATCACTGATGTAGAGTGTCTGGTCAGTAACATGGGTCTCTCAGTCCCTCCACTCTGCAGTAAACAGCCATCACTGATATAGTGTCTGGTCAGTAACATTGGTCTCCCAGTCCCTCCACTCTGCAGTAAACAATCATCACTGATATAGTGTCTGGTCAGTAACATGGGTCTCCCAGTCCCTCCACTCTGCAGTAAACAGCCATCACTGATATAGAGTGTCTGGTCAGTAACATGGGTCTCCCAGTCCCTCCACTCTGCAGTAAACAGCCATCACTGATATAGTGTCTGGTCAGTAACATGGGTCTCCCAGTCCCTCCACTCTGCAGTAAACAGTCATCACTTATATAGAGTGTCTGGTCAGTAACATGGGTCTCCCAATCCCTCCACTCTGCAGTAAACAGTCATCACTGATATAGAGTGTCTGGTCAGTAACATGGTTCTCCCAGTCCCTCCACTCTGCAGTAAACAGCCATCACTGATATAGTGTCTGGTCAGTAACATTGGTCTCCCAGTCCCTCCACTCTGCAGTAAACAATCATCACTGATATAGTGTCTGGTCAGTAACATGGGTCTCCCAGTTCCTCCACTCTGCAGTAAACAGCCATCACTGATATAGAGTGTCTGGTCAGTAACATGGGTCTCCCAGTCCCTCCACTCTGCAGTAAACAGCCATCACTGATATAGTGTCTGGTCAGTAACATGGGTCTCCCAGTCCCTCCACTCTGCAGTAAACAGTCATCACTTATATAGAGTGTCTGGTCAGTAACATGGGTCTCCCAATCCCTCCACTCTGCAGTAAACAGTCATCACTGATATAGAGTGTCTGGTCAGTAACATGGTTCTCCCAGTCCCTCCACTCTGCAGTAAACAGCCATCACTGATATAGAGTGTATCTGGTCAGTAACATGGGTCTCTCAGTCCCTCCACTCTGCAGTAAACAGTCATCACTGATATAGAGTGTCTGGTCAGTAACATGGGTCTCCCAGTCCCTCCACTCTGCAGTAAACAGTCATCACTGATATAGAGTGTCTGGTCAGTAACATGGGTCTCTCAGTCCCTCCACTCTGCAGTAAACAGCCATCATTGATATAGAGTGTCTGGTCCGTAACATGGGTCCCCCAGTCTATCCACTCTGCAGTAAACAGCCATCATTGATATAGAGTGTCTGGTCAGTAACATGGGTCTCCCAGTCCATCCACTCTGCAGTAAACAGTCATCACTGATATAGAGTGTCTGGTCAGTAACATGGGTCTCCCAATCCCTCCACTCTGCAGTAAACAGTCATCACTGATATAGAGTGTCTGGTCAGTAACATGGGTCTCCCAGTCCTTCCACTCTGCAGTAAACAGCCATCACTGATATAGAGTGTCTGGTCAGTAACATGGGTCTCCCAGTCCATCCACTCTGCAGTAAACAGCCATCACTGATGTAGAGTGTCTGGTCAGTAACATGGGTCTCTCAGTCCCTCCACTCTGCAGTAAACAGCCATCACTGATATAGTGTCT
The DNA here is from genome assembly GCF_963971535.1 of Notolepis coatsorum. NCBI lineage: Eukaryota > Metazoa > Chordata > Actinopteri > Aulopiformes > Paralepididae > Notolepis > Notolepis coatsorum. Next base: position 130,898,112 of record NC_140168.1, read on the forward strand.
GGTCAGTAACATGGGTCTCCCAGTCCCTCCACTCTGCAGTAAACAGTCATCACTGATATAGTGTCTGGTCAGTAACATGGGTCTCCCAGTCCCTCCACTCCGCAGTAAACAGTCATCACTGATATAGAGTGTCTGGTCAGTAACATGGTTCTCCCAGTCCCTCCACTCTGCAGTAAACAGCCATCACTGATATAGAGTGTCTCTGGTCAGTAACATGGGTCTCTCAGTCCCTCCACTCTGCAGTAAACAGCCATCACTGATATAGTGTCTGGTCAGTAACATGGGTCTCTCAGTCCCTCCACTCTGCAGTAAACAGCCATCACTGATATAGAGTGTCTGGTCAGTAACATGGGCCTCTCAGTCCCTCCACTCTGCAGTAAACAGCCATCACTGATATAGTGTCTGGTCAGTAACATGGGTCTCCCAGTCCCTCCACTCTGCAGTAAACAGTCATCACTGATATAGTGTCTGGTCAGTAACATGGGTCTCCCAGTCCCTCCACTCTGCAGTAAACAGTCATCACTGATATAGAGTGTCTGGTCAGTAACATGGTTCTCCCAGTCCCTCCACTCTGCAGTAAACAGCCATCACTGATATAGAGTGTCTGGTCAGTAACATGGGTCTCCCAGTCCCTCCACTCTGCAGTAAACAGCCATCACTGATGTAGAGTGTCTGGTCAGTAACATGGGTCTCTCAGTCCCTCCACTCTGCAGTAAACAGCCATCACTGATATAGTGTCTGGTCAGTAACATTGGTCTCCCAGTCCCTCCACTCTGCAGTAAACAATCATCACTGATATAGTGTCTGGTCAGTAACATGGGTCTCCCAGTCCCTCCACTCTGCAGTAAACAGCCATCACTGATATAGAGTGTCTGGTCAGTAACATGGGTCTCCCAGTCCCTCCACTCTGCAGTAAACAGCCATCACTGATATAGTGTCTGGTCAGTAACATGGGTCTCCCAGTCCCTCCACTCTGCAGTAAACAGTCATCACTTATATAGAGTGTCTGGTCAGTAACATGGGTCTCCCAATCCCTCCACTCTGCAGTAAACAGTCATCACTGATATAGAGTGTCTGGTCAGTAACATGGTTCTCCCAGTCCCTCCACTCTGCAGTAAACAGCCATCACTGATATAGAGTGTATCTGGTCAGTAACATGGGTCTCTCAGTCCCTCCACTCTGCAGTAAACAGTCATCACTGATATAGAGTGTCTGGTCAGTAACATGGGTCTCCCAGTCCCTCCACTCTGCAGTAAACAGTCATCACTGATATAGAGTGTCTGGTCAGTAACATGGGTCCCCCAGTCCCTCCACTCTGCAGTAAACAGCCATCATTGATATAGAGAGTCTGGTCAGTAACATGGGTCTCCCAGTCCCTCCACTCTGCAGTAAACAGCCATCACTGATATAGAGTGTCTGGTCAGTAACATGGGTCAGTCCCTCCACTCTGCAGTAAACAGACATCACTGATATAGAGTGTCTGGTCAGTAACATGGGTCTCCCAGTCCCTCCACTCTGCATTAAACAGCCATCACTGATACAGAGTGTCTGGTCAGTAACATGGGTCTCTCAGTCCCGCCACTCTGCAGTAAACAGTCATCACTGATATAGAGTATCTGGTCAGTAACATGGGTCTCTCAGTCCCTCCACTCTGCACTAAACAGCCATCACTGATATAGAGTGTGTGGTCAGTGAAGTAACAATTTATGTTCATAGGGCCATTGATTCAAGATTAAATTAAAACCAACTTATTTAAATAATATTAATATGTGGACTTTAGACACATTTGTCTCCAGCCTAAGAAAGACATACTATGTTGTTAACTTGCCACACCCCATGGGCTGGAGGACACAATCCCCCAGACTGACCTAATCAGTCACACACTAGTTTCATGTGACACACACACACACACACACACACACACACACACACACACACACACACACACACACACACACACACACACACACACACACACACACACACACACACACACACACGCACGCACGCACGCACGCACACACACACACACACACACACACACACACACACACACACACACACACACACACACACACACACACACACACACACACACACACACACACACACACACACACACACACAGAAACCCCCATCCCAGAGACTCACACACACCCAGACACCCCCACTCAGCCAGAGACCAAAGCAGTTTACCCAGGTAGTGATAAACGAATCACATCACAGCATTTAGATTAGGTTGAAACACATATAAGCCACACATATTGAACTGAGACACACACTCGACAGAACCAAGTTGTCGGTGTCAGGATGGACCACTGTTGCTGTGTAACCTATGCTTGTATGCTGAATTAAATCACCTTCTTCATCAAGTTTCAAGTTTCAAGTTTCTTTAATAGTTGTCATACAGAAGTACAGAATACTTTTATACAAAATGCTTCTTACTGTTACGCTCCAGAGACTGTGCTAGACAAGATAAGTATGAAATAAAATAGTATAGCATGTAAAATAGAAGTAAAAATAGAGGTCACAGTGTTCAGTATAGACATATGTACAATGTTCGATGCAGAATAGAAGTAACTGAGTTACCATTCAATATACAATATACTATGCAATGTACTAATATACAATACTATATAGTGCAGAGCAGAAATGCGATGAGGTACAATTTAGGTACAATTTACAGTAAGGTGTACGAGTTGTAGTGCAAATCCTTTACCAATAAATATAAAGTGTAAAGTGTGTTTAGGTGATCTAAAGTGTGGAGAGTGGGTGCTGCAGTGTGTTGTTTGTTTAAGTGAGTGTGTGCGTGTGGGTGTGTGTGCTGTGTGCATTTGATGGTTGTTGCATAGTGTTTATTGTTCGTTGAGCAGCCTGATGGCCTGGGGATAGAAGCTTCTTCTGAGTCTTTCTGTGCTCGCCTTAAGACTCCGGTATTGCTTGCCTGACCGCAGCAGTTCAAAGAGGCAGTTGTTCGGGTGGCTGGAGTCCTTGATGATTCTCTTAGCCTTCCCCCTGCACCGCTTGTTGTAAATGTTCTGGAGGGTGGGAAGCCCCCCTCCAATTGTGCGTTCGGCTGAACGTGTCACTCTTTGTAGTCTGCTACGGTCTTGTGCAGTGCTATTCCCAAACCATGAGGTGATGTTGCCAGTCAGGATGCTCTCTATTGTACATGAGTAGAAGTTCTTAAGGATCTTCTGACTGACTTGGAACTTCCTTAGGCGCATGAGGAAGTCGAGGCGTTGTCGTGCCTTCTACACTGTCAATGTGTGTGGTCCATGTCAAGTCCTCGGATATGTGGGCTCCGAGGTACTTGAAACTGTTCACTCTCTCAACCGATGCCCCGTCGATGCTGAGGGGGCTGTAGTCCTTGACCCCCGACCTCCTGAAGTCCACAATCATCTCTTTTGTTTAGCTGACGTTCAGGGAGAGGCAGTTCTCCTGACACCACTGTGACAGATTCTCTACCTCTTCCAGGTAGGCCCTCTCGTCGTTGGCAGAGATCAGGCCCACCACTACTGTGTCATCAGCTAATTTGATGATTGTGTTGTTGTTCCGCTGTGCCACACAGTCATGTGTGTACAGGGATTAGAGGAGGGGGCTCAGAACACAGCCCTGGGGGGCCCCTATGTTGAGCGTGATGGATGAGGAGGTGCAGTTGCCTGCTCTTACCACTTGGGGTCTGCCCGTCAGGAAGTCCAAGACCCACTGGCAGAGGTCATAGTTCAAGCCCAGGTCCCTGAGCTTGGCTATGAGTTTGGAGGGGACTATGGTATTGAATGCTGAGCTGTAGTCGATGAACAGCATTCTCACATAGTTCCCCTGCCTCTTGTCCAGGTGTGATGCTGCTGTGTGCAGCACATGGGCTATGGCGTCCTCCGTGGACCTGTTAGGGCGGTATGCAAATTGCAGGGGGTCCAGGTTGATGGGGAGGGAGGAACAGATGTAGCCCTTCACTAGCTTCTCAAAGCACTTCATGGCTATGGAGGTGAGAGATACAGGGCGGTAGTCGTTGAGGCAAGCGGGCGTAGATTTTTTGGGTACAGGGATGATGGTGGACTTCTTCAGACAGGTGGGGATCACAGCCTGTTCTAAGGACAGGTTAAAGATGTCAGTGAATACCGGGGCCAGTTGGTCGGCACAGACTTTTAGGACGCGGCCGGGGATGCCGTCCGGTCCTGCTGCCTTCCTGATATTCACTTTTTTAAAGGTCCGCCTCACCTCATGCTCTGTTACCCTGAACACTGAATCTCCATCAGCAGACCCCCCCCCCCCATTGCCGTGGCTTGTAGGCTGGTGTTGTTATTCACAGCCTCAAACCTCGCATAGAAGGTATTGAGATAATTTGCTAAGGAGATGTCACTGTTCAGTTTGAGGGAGGTGCCTTTGTAATCTGTCATTGTTCTGAGGCCCTGCCACATACCTCATACCTGTATCTTGCCGTCTTGTGTTCTTCCATGTTGCCTGTCACAAGCCCGGTGTTGTAGGCTGAGGTGCGCACTTTCAGAGCCTCACGGACGGATTTATCTACCCAGGGCTTTTGATTTGGGTAGATTCTAATTGTGGTAGAGGGGATTGTTTCTTCTACCAGAGTACAGACAAAGTCAAGCACCGTTTCAGTGTATTCGTTAATATTGGCTGTGTTATCACGGAATACACTCCAGTCTGTGCATTCAAGTGCAGCCTCGAGTGTCTCCCCTGACGTCACAGTCCAACACTTAACCTCTCGCGATACTACCGGCGTTCGCTTGAGACTCTGTTTATACTTTGGCAAAAGAAAGATGGCGGCGTGATCGGATTTACCGAATGGACTAAGAGCCTGTGACTTGTACCCATTCTTAAATTGCGAGTATACATGGTCTAATATGTTCTCGCCTCTGGTGGGACAGGTCACATGCTGATAGAAATTCGGCAACACCTTTTTAAGACGCGCGCTGTTGAAATCGCCCAGAACCAAAATGGCAGCGTCAACGTTAGCTATCTGTAGTTTATTTACCTCGTCGTGTAGCTTTGAAAGTGCGGCCCCAGTGTTGGCTTGTGGTGGGATATATACTCCGATCATGATGATGGACGTTAGCTCCCTCGGGAGAAAGAAGGGTCGGCATTTGATGGTGATATACTCCAGGTCTGGGGAGCAGTGGTTAGACAATTCCTTTGCGTTGCCTATATCGCACCACTCCTTGTTTACCATGAAAGCAATGCCGCCTCCTTTCGTCTTTAGTGATTCTTCTGCCGTTCGGTCCTTGCGGAGAACGAAGAAGTGATCTGCCGGTTCTATTGCATGGTTTGGGACGTCTGGAGACAGCCAAGTTTCTGTGAAACAGAGGACATTGCAGTCCCGAATGTCCCTCTGGAATTGGATCCGTGCTCTGATGTCGTCCAGTTTGTTTCCTATCGATTGCACATTGGCCAACAATATGCTGGGCAATGTGGTTCTGTGTCGTTTGGATCTCAATCTATTTCGGACGTCGGCTCTTCTACCTCGTCGTCGCGCCTTCTCCTTGCCTCGGCCACAACAAAGGATCTCCGCTGGCCACTGTTGTTGCTCAGCAATCCGATCCAGAGAGCAATCCAGTCGGTAAATTTTCCTTAATCCAATGTCAATGAGTGACTGACGGTCATACACATATAATGCACCAACAGTTGGTGCAAATAAAACTCTTAAAACTATAAAAATTAACAAAAGTAAGCACAGTCTCGACGGAGCGAACAGAAAGGCAGCCGGTCGGAGCAGCGCCATTCTCAACTGAGCCATTGCCTCTGAAAACCATCTCCAGTCTGAATTCTTCTTGAAACCAGCGCTCACACTCATCAAATCTACTTCAAGGCGCCGAAACCACGTTGCTTTTTAGCTGCTGCTGTTCTAACGGAGACACACCACCAGATTTTTCTTCAAATTGAACGGTGAGTGAGCAATGTTAGAACAGCAGGGGCTGGTGAGACTCAGGGACAGGGAATGGAGGGGAGCGCTGATTTCAAGAAAGAAAAACCGGAGGAAAAAGGTTGGTTGTATTTAAAAGCAGACAGAATGAGTTGAAAAGCACAGTAAAAGTCTATCTTTAAAGTCATCTCGTTTTAAGCGTTTGGCAAAAATAGTAAGCAAATAGTATAGGTTAATTACAATTGGAGTGTTCCGCAGATGTGCGTTGTTAAAAAATAAAACAAAGTATCTAAATAATTACATTCGGAGTGTTCCGTATGACTAGCATACGTAGTTAATATAGATCTTACTATGAAAACGAGGGAAATAACATTGCAATTCACATGTAATGTGTAGTCTACTGACCTTAGGAAGTGGATTTTTAGCGATTTGGAAAATACAGTCATCACTAGGGTGGATTGAGAAATTACGTTAAATACATGCATATGCCTGGTAGCTCCGGTAATGTATGTATTCAAATGTTTAGGGAAATTGGCTAGGTTAATTATAATTGGAGTGGGCCGCAAATGTGCGCTGTTAAAAAATAAAACTCATACTCATACTCCAAAACACACCTGCGGGTATACACTGGCTATACCGCAGTACAAGTGTTTCAGTTTTCAAAAAAGGGTTATCCCAGGCCTACGGTATCAATGAAACTTTACTTCGGACCGGGCCCGGCGGCACGGGAAGCACAGGGTTACCAGAGGAGGTCCAGGACCACCCCAACAGCCCCCTCTTTGCCACGCGTGAGAGAGGAGCGAAAATAATGGAGAACCAGCCCTAAGCACACCGCACTTGGTATTCCCAGGCGGTCTCCCAACCAAGTACTAACCAGGACCGAACCTGCGTAGCGTCCGAGATTGGACGAGATCGGGCGTGTACAGGTTGGTATGGCCGTAAGCCATTACGATAGTGCAGAGTACAACATGTACCCAACAAAGGGTCTCCATAGCGCCTAACCCTGTGACACCCGGACCGACCTGGCATTTTTCCCCCCGAAAAAAGCACAAGTCCCTCAGGGTACCAGAACAGCATATCTGCATCCCCGGCGGACAACAGGTTAACTGACCTGGACCAACGTGACCAGACCAGTCCCGTGTCCTAACCACGCCGACATGCCCACTCCAGAAAAGGGGGTAGGTATGCGTGTCGATCTAAAACATGAAAAGAGGGCGCCACCCAGACGGTCCCCATTTAGACCGTGCTCAGTGGCCCACCCCAAGGGCATGAGACCCCTCTACCTATGTTCAGATCTATTCCGTTAACATCCCCCAGATATGAACGAGAATTCATCGAGACAACCTAGTAAACTGGCGCTCGGAAGAGACAAAACTCCATCCCAGTTGCCCTATAAAAACGCTGTTTTAACAAGCAACCAAGGCGCACTTAGCCCCTGTGTGATTCTGTCACAGAAACACACCTGAGCCAGCACTATGTATGCGTCGAGACCCAAACACATCAATGGATAGTCTAGCAAGACACCAAACATTGTTCCTCCAAGTCGCCTGGGAGAACGACACGGAGCCGTCATGCTTCATGTACCTTCCTCTTTTTATTAAAAAAAGAAAGCACACAGACTGACATGAATCCCTCGTGACGCCGCTGAGGGTAAAAATTGTTTACATTTTTACATCCCACCACCCTCCATAGTGAATATATTGCAACATTGAGCCATGTAAAATTTGGGTTAGGGCTCTCCGAGGAGGAGGCACTGAACCAATACACACTCAATAATCGAATTGAATCGAATACACACACAATAGAGCAGGACTCCTTTTTGAAGTTCTACTCACCTTGACAATCTGAGGAGGAGGCTCTGAACTCTGAGGAGGCTCCCTCACAGGGAAGGAGAGTCCTAACTCACAGAAGGCCCGAGTAGGAGCTTCGTGAGGAGGAGCCCTGACCACTCCCTGAAACAGATCCATCATATGGACCTGAACAACTCACGGAAGTCTTACCAACAGAGACGCGCACAGTGACGTACTCTATGGCGGGGGAATTTCTGCGGTGCACACACCCAATCTTCCAGGGCGTGGGACCAGGAAACTCCCCCCCCCCCCCTCTTACCCTGTAACGTGCCGAACAGCAACGTGACAGGAACCTTGAAGGACAGGAGGTTTTAACCCCTGCCCATCAAAAGGGGAGGAAAGGATTACCAGTTCACCCCTTTACGACCCCACACCCATGATACGATGTAATGACAAAAAAGAGCATGACACAGTCATAGTCAGCTACATGAAGTGTCTAACAGCTTCACACACCTCATGTGCTAACCTGCTATCTGATTTTTACTAAGGAAAAAACACAGAATAGAGAGGGCCCCCTTAAGAGCCCCGGTACCAGACTTACACATGTGCTTCTGTGGCCAACCTAACCCAGTTGTAGATCACAAGACACACACAACCCTTTATCACCACAAAAAATGGCAAGTACACTCCTGCTACAGAGGAATGCCGTTTTTCATAACGAGAGAATACAGAATCCTCGATTAGTATCGACCACAGGCCTTGCTAAGAACACACGAAAAGCGACCAAACAATCTTTTCTAAGGATGTCCCAATCGCCTTTTTTTGCCCCCGATCCGATCCCGATCATGTGATTTTAAATATCTACCGATTCCGATCGTTCCCGATCCGATCTTTCACATTAGTAATCAATTTTGACGCATTTGTGTCAGAAACTGGCGGAGCAAGAAGCCCCTCTGTTGCCTATAGTCCGGGGCGCGAGCGCGGCGGCTCTTGTTATTTACATTCATATGTGCTTCATATGAGAAATATTAAAAGTTTCAATATATGTTTGCACATTAGTATACATTCAGTGTTCGACTTACGTAATGATTAGCTCCATTCTGGTCTGAAACGCCGACGATAATCCTCAGTCACACAGCAAATAATTGCCGTTATCTGAAAAGTTAGTCTGAAAACTCCGCCTCCTGCTGCTTCATGAGTTTTTCCTCCACGCGAAATGTCCTCCTTGCAAACATTGCAATTGCTGTTGGACTGGCTTGACTTTCTATTTTAAAATGCTTAGTTACAAACCTCTAGCAGCTGCTCAAGTCAGTGGATAACGTTTCGGGGAGCAACGTGTTGTTGTGATGTGAGCGTCTAAAATTAAAGGGAAAGTGTTTGTTGCAACGGTGTAAATTAAAGGGGATGTGTTTGTTGTGGACAATTATTCTGCTCTGTGTGACAATAAATACATTAATGATATATTATATGTAATTTAAAACCAAAACTAAGGCCTCCGTATGAGTTTAAGACGTGAACATGGTCATGTTTGTTGAAAAAAATAAATAAAAAAGAAAATATTTTTTTGACTGCAGATTTTTATTAAAAAAGATTCCCGATCCCGATCCTCTGAAAAGCACGTGATCGGCGCCGATCCCGATCACGTGATCGGATTGGGACATCCCTAATCTTTTCTTTAGGAAAATATAGTTTCTCAAGCAGTTAGCACAACCCCAGCAACTAAGCTAAGGGTTACATCGTATCCCCACAAACACAGTGACACAATATATTGTAAACAAAATGTCTGAGAGGAGGGTGGGGAAGCCCCAGGGAACCGGGGGAATCACCCCTCCTACCTTACCCTTGATACGGCCCAGTTGAACAGGTAACCCTGTTTAATATGTGAACACACTGTTCATTGTCATTACAGGCTGAGAAAAGAATTCATTCTTCACTCATATGTCACTAAGCATAGCTTTATAGTTTAATTAACCCCCTTAGTTGTGAGTACACGGTACATGAACACACATGATGTTCTCAACACAACTAACCAGATAATTTTTACACATGTAACAACAACCCGATTTGTATGGAGAAGAAGCTATACCAGTGACAAGACAATTCACACACAACACGCGTCGTATCCTCAATGTATTGCAGCAACACCCGTTTTGGAAAACATCGTTATTACAAAACATTTAGAAGGGAAGGAAGAAGACGTGTTTAAGGTCTGGTCGGGACCTTCCTACCGTGAGCGCAGGCCAAGCGAACTGCAGTCTGGCTAACGGGGCACCGACGGTAAACACAGCATTCCTGTGTTGACGACAAGGGCAGCGTCACTGCGCCACCCAGCCGCTACGGTTCTCCATGTTGACGCAGTCCTCGCCGGCCGGGCTCCCGGTAGGTTCGACTAACATCCTCTGTCAAAGATGACATCGTAGTCAGAGTGTTTAAGGCATGTTATAGTTACAGAAAACGTTCAACAGTGTAGCATTAAGCTAACAGCCATTCGGCTGATAGCAACAAGCTAACGTATACCAGCCTGGTAAACACAGCGAGCTAAAGCCGCAGCTAACAGCTGACTGGCTAAAACAGTAGTCCACAACTAGCACACAAGCTTAAGCAGCTATCACCTGAACTGTATACAATGACATAACAAGCCACACTTCAGACAGGCCGCTGTCCCAATCCCTCCCCTAACAGGGAAAAGAAAAAGAAATGTCAGAACACAGTTGTCAACGGTGATCCAGACATACAGTACACGGGGCCCTTTGAGCATGGAACTTCCGATAAAGAAGATCTTATGCCCACATTTCCTCGTTAGGGTATACTTTTATTTGTATATGAAAGATGGGGCCTACACAGGACAGAGAAGCATCGCTCGTTCAGAGAATCCTGGGATCACCAGTTCCTGGTCGCGGCCCACTAGTTGACTATAATGGGCTTCAGACCAAGATCCTCCGACCGCCGTTTTAAGCCGAGCAGAGGACCCTAGCCTGTGATCGGCGTTTCGTAAATTGTTAGCTAACCCCCATAGCATCAACAACAACCAGAGCTCGCAAGCAAAACAGTACGTACCCAACCTGGAAACAACCGCTTCTCACAACAGCGGTGCGTCCTACAGTCCAGCTGTGTTGCTGGAGGGTCTTTACCCCATCCAGCCGCAGCAAGGAGGATTGTAGTTGGGAAGCATGTCAGCGGCGTGAGCTCCTAATACGAAAAAAACTTTGAAGGTCGGAATGACCCAGACACTCCAGTAACGAAGACAATATCGCCGTATTTTCTCGAAAATAGTGAGAGAGAAAATAAAGATATGATGTCAACGTATCTCTTGTTTTCCAACTTTCTTCTACTAACAACCTCGTCAAGTGGGGATCTACCGAAGGCACTTCCTTGTGGTGAAAGTGAAGAAGGAGGTGAGTAGGTGACCACACACCTGCTTATGAAGGTAAGCGGAAGGGGGTGTGGTCAGACGGATGTTGGGATGTAAAGGTACATGGTGGAATTTTTTATTCAGTGCACGTGCACGAAGTGAAGTACAGTGCAGAACAGGTGCTGAGCAATCCATTAATGTCATAGAACATACTGTTAACGACCTCAAATACATGGGACTTGAGTTAGTCCACAGGCCCCCGAGAGGGGGAGACAGACACAAGTTACTATTACAACGGGAATGTTATAATATCCACCTGTTTAATTGCATATAACCTAGAGGAATGAATGAAGAGAACGTTTTAACCTGTTTCCTTTAAGTACCTTTTACCTATAATATTATTATTTTGGTTTAATTCATGTGGTTGTTTTCAAGCATGAGGTATGTTTTTCCTATGATTCTCAATAGAGAATATTTAAATAAGTAAGGGGCTCAATTAGCCCTAGAAACTATGGGCATGTTACATATCAAGTTTCTGGTAATGTAATGTATTTTTGTTTTTGTTTTATATATGTTTTATATATGTATAATCTGTGTATTTACGAATAGACTCTATTTTGATAGGTCTTTCCTTTGGTCATTGAGGACCAATAGACTCAGGCACACCTGCGCCATGATGCCATTTCCTGCCAAGTCATTAACCACCAGGTGTATATAACCACCATCTTGACTGTAATTTCATTGCTAGCCATAACACTGACGAAGGAATAAGAATTCCGAAACATGTTTGTTTCCACTTCAGGCTGCTATTAAATACTTGAACCTGAGAGTGCTGGTCATGTGAATCACAAAACAATGATTTATATTTGATATATTAACGTTATTGTGCATTTGAAACACAAACATACTTAAAATGAGTAAATATTATTCATTTTAAACATGTTTATTTTATTTTTAGGGGTCTAAATTTTTTATTAAAATAAAACATTTTCTTCTTCTCCTGCTCTTTTTACCAGGGGGGGCGGCGCCCCAGCGCCCCCTATGGGCCGGCCGCCACTGAGCGGGACCTATTTTGTTTCGGATATTTCTACCACGCCTATAACCTTTACGCGCTATACCAGCGCCCAGCCGTGTTTTGGTTCATTGCCACCGGGATGCATTTACTGTTGCTTGCACATTGAACGAACTGGGGTATTGTGACTGCGGGAGCCGGGCCTTGTTGGCTACATACAGCTAGCCACCCGCATGGCTCCCGTCAATATCTGCTGCTGACAACGTGCTCGCTGGAGCGGCAGACGCCCCCCTGCACAGCGCCCTCCTCTGGCGGGGAGGTCTAATCGCACGAGGTCAAACCAGCATCATGGGAGATAACAGACCCACGGACAAAGTATCGCCCCCTCCCGGCCTGGTGGATGTACTGCACGCCTGTCCTATCGCAACAAGCCTGAAAGATACAACCCCCCCCCCTTTTACCACTAGTTCTGGGCTCCAGCCGTTGACCTTACTAATGGCTTATGGTTCAATTAGAATTTTCTTGTTTACTTTACACTTTGAGGCACTTTTGTATATAGGGGAATGTGGCAGTTAGCCACTGAGAGATGGTTCTACGAATGGTAGGTTTGAAGTTTCTGGAAATGTTGGTGAGTCCCTGTGATGGTGGGGAAAGACCCACTGGTCCCACACCTTTATATGTTTTCAATATCATTAATATTTGTTTTATGTATGGCTCAAAGTACATGTTCATAGTGTTTAAAATAAGTGAATTCTGCATTCCCACAGGCCTGTCCAGGTCTGCCCTGCCTACACACCCCCTAATATTCTATGGCTACGGCTAACTCTGAGAGCTTTAAGCTCTGCTCCTGGAATGTTCGAGGTCTTCAGAAATTAGCAAAGAGGAAGAAGATTCTGACCTTTTTAAAGAAGGAGAATGTCTCTATTGCTTTATTACAAGAAACCCATATGGGGCCCAACGACACCGCTAAACTCCAAAAGAGTTGGGTGGGACAGGTCTTCGCCACAAACTATTCTACATTCAGTAGAGGAGTGGCCATATTGATCAATAAATATCTCCCCTTTAGACTCATAACTTCCTCTTTAGATAGCCAAGGTCGCTATGTGATTATCAAAGGGGTTCTTAAGGGTAAAGAAATTACATTTATGAATGTATACTGTCCCCCAGGCTACTCCCCTGACTTTCTATCAAAAATATTTACTGAATTTAATGGCCTGGCCTCTGAGAATGCTTTTGTGAGCGGAGACTTTAACTGTCTCTTGACAAACTCCCACCCAGTTTGGCTCCCCCCTCTAGGCAAGCAAAGATGATCTCCTCCCTATGCAAAGACATTGGATTCTCAGATGTCTGGAGAACCCTTTGCCCATCCGAACTGAAGTTCACCTTTTTTAGCGGCCCACACAAGAGCAACAGTAGAATAGACTATTTCTTCATCCCTTCCTCTAAGCTCTTTCTAGTATCGTCCTGCACAATCAGAAGTATTGTTTTATCAGATCACGCCCCTATATATCTGGTCTACTCCCTGTCAGAAGAGAGGGCGCTGTCGAGGCGTTGGCATCTCAACCCATACCTCCTCAAGGATGATATGTTTGTCTCCTATTTCGAATCGGAATTTAAAATGTTCTACTCAATTAACTCGCATTCTACGGATAACCTGTCTCTGCTCTGGGAAACATCCAAGGTATTTTCTCGTGGACTGATTATGTCTTACGTATCATCCAAGAAACACAAGAAAAATGAACAATGTAAACTTCTTGAATCCAAACTAGCCGACCTTGAGAATCAACATGTTTCAAACCCAGCCCCGGCTGTGCTTATAGAGCTTACGGCCACCAGAACCACGTTAAACACTCTTCTGATCCAGGACGCCGAATACTCTCTTAAATTTGCCAGACAGAGAATGTACGAACACGGTGACAAGCCTGGTAGGTGCCTAGCTAACTTGGCAAAAAAAAGGGCTGACACCCAAGTAATAGCCTCAATCTCAGACTCCAACGGGGTCAGGTCCTTTGACACCAAAACTATTAATAAAGAGTTTGCCTCTTTCTATGCCCAACTCTATAGGACTGAACGACCCGATGGTGCTCTCTCTGCCAATGCAAGCTTTTTTCGCTGACTTGCACCTCCCTACGGTATCGAAAGATCAGAACTTGCTCCTTAACGCCCCAATTACGAAGGAAGAAGCTCTGTGCACCCTTAAGGGTATGCAATCTGGTAAGGCTCCGGGCCCGGACGGTTTCGGATGCAAATTCTATAAGGAATTTGGTCATATTCTCTTGGATCCCCTGCTGGCAATGCTTAATCACTCGTCTGAGGTTGGGATATTACCCCAGTCCCTACGGGAGGCTAATATTTGCCTTCTCCTTAAAAAGGGTAAATGCCCTGAAAAGTGCGCCTCCTATAGGCCTATAGCCCTACTTAATTCGGACCAAAAATTGCTCTCCAAGATCCTGTCCATGCGGTGGTTCTGTCTCTCGATGCGGAGAAGGCATTCGACTGTGTAGAATGGCCGTATTTGTTTCTAACCCTCGCTAAATTTGGCCTAGGAGACACTTTTATTGACTGGGTCAAGGTTCTTTACAACTCACGGATGTCGGCGGTCCTGACTAACAGGCTTAGGTCTAACAACTTTCCTCTACAACGGGGGAACCCCCAAGGGGATCCTCTTAGCCCTTTACTATTTGACATGGCCATAGAACCACTCGCTCAGGCCATAAGGCAGTCAGCCGAGATCTCAGGTATTAGAGTGGGCGAGAGGGAACACAAAAAAATTATTGCAGTAATACACAATCTTTCAAAACATGAAATAAACACAAAAAAGTGCAACAAGAGTGCAACTATTGCTAAAAACCCAATGAAATAAAATAATAATAAATAATATATGCTTCTTAGCAGATTTCTTAGCTTAACATTTTATTTCATTGTGTTTTTAGCCCTTAGTTGCACTTTTGTTGCAACCCCAGTTATCCCATTAGTTCCCCCAAACTTAGGTCTGTTATGTTAAGCTAAGAAATCTGCTAAGAAGCATACATTATTTATTATTATTTTATTTCATTGGGTTTTTAGCAATAGTTGCACTCTTGTTGCACTTTTTTGTGTTTATTTCATGTTTTGAAAGTATTACTGCAATTTTTTCTTTTTTCTTTTTCATAAATCATAGTCGTTCAAAATGTTGGGTCGCGACTTTTTTTTTTTTTGATCAAATTTTTTATTATTAATCACATGAAACAAGACAACACAATAACCACAGTAACAAAAAACATAACTTCACAGGAGAATAACAACCAATAATAATACAGAATAATACAGAATAATAAATTATAAAGACAAAAAGAAAAAGAAACAGCGTCCACCTTTCAAATATAGATGGCTACTTCAATAACAAAAGGTCTTCAAACATGCCAACCTTTCCCCACCTTTACAAAGTGGAGTGACTTAAAAGATTGTTTACGAGAGTGTTGCCGCAGATTTACTGTAGATAGCCTAGGTCCCTTACACATGTTCAAGACTGCCAAACTCGCAGAAGGTAAAGTGTAAGAAGAAAGAAAATCTTCCTCCAAGTTGGTTGACAGGTCAATCAGTCTGCCAATATTAGTCCCTTGGGGAGATGGCATGTGAAATGACATATAGCGCAGAATAGCTAAATATCAACCCCCCCTAAAATCCCCCCAGTCAAAGTTAAGAAGGACAAGACAAAAACCAAGACAGACAAGACATTTCCTCCTCCCCCTCCCCAGAGACCGCCGGACCCCCCCGATCAAGCGCCCCAACCCCGCTCAGCCGCACACGGCGGTCTTTACCTTCTCAGCTGCTGCGAACCACAGGTCAATGCCAGCCTGCCCTACCCCAATCACCCGAGCCGTGGATATCTCAAGATAAATCACATCCAATAGAGTTAGGGACCAGTTAATCATTGTAAGCTTCTCAGGCTCCTTCCATCTCATTGCTATAAGCTTCTTCGCTGCTGTGACGCCCGCTAGGACAACCCTTTTCAGTTGTACGGACGCGGGTAGTGTCGTTATATCGTTCAGGAGTAGCGTAACAGCTGTGAATGGGATAGTTAAGCCACACAGATCTGAAAGTTTGTCCGTTATTGACCTCCAGAAGCGGGCCACTGGTGGGCAATCCCAATACATATGCATATAAGTGCCAGTGGCCTTTTGAGAGCACAAAGTGCACCGAGAGTCGGTTATCAGTCCCATAGCAAATAGCTTCCTAGGTGTAAGATAGGTCCTATGAATATAATTAAAATTAATTTGCTGGTGATTGGGGTTGCGGGAAGATAATGCCACATTTGCCCAAACATCATCCCAGTCAAACTCGGGGTCCAACTCCGGGATATCCACACGCCAGATTGTATCCAATGATACATTTTTATACGTGGATTGAATTAAGAGCGTATAAAAGTCTGAGACAAACCCTCTGGATGTCGTCCTGTCCACTATGAGCCTGAGGAAGGGGTGTGGGTGCAAAGCTTGAGCCCACGGTACGCCATGCGCCCTCAGTGCTGACCTTAGTTGAAGGTAAAGAAAGAAGGACTCGCCGGGAAGATCATAAAATTCTCTTAAGTCCTGAAACGCACGGAGGCCGTTCTTATCATAAATATCCTCCAGAGTATGCACTCCCCTCCTTTGCCATTGAGGAATATTAACCGGCTTGTGTCCTACAAGTAATTGCTGGTTATTAAAAATTGGAGAGTCCAGGTGCCATGGGCATTTAACCCCACACGACCTCTGTACATTACGCCACGTTTGGATCACGTGAGTTATGATCGGTCCATACCTCAGCCGGCATTTCGAAATAGAGACAGTGGAGTACACTACATCCTGCAATCTTAGCGGAGATACCACCGCCGCTTCTAAGGAGCGCCACGATACAGCCTCTACAGGGTCTAGCCAGCACATCAGAGGTCTCAGTGAAAAGGACCAGAAATAAAGTTTAAAATCAGGGATTGCGAGGCCCCCATCTTGTTTTCTACGTTGAGTAGTAGCCCTTTTGATTCTCGGGCGTTTGTTATTCCAGATAAATTTAGATACCATCGATTGTACCTTGCGCCAGTGGTCTATTGGAGGGGGCAGGGGGAGCATTGAGCTAATAAAATTTATCCTAGGCAGGATGTTCATTTTGATTATGGAAGCCCGGGCTTGTAAGGAGTTAGGAAGGGACGACCACCTGTCTAGATCCTGGCGTATTTTATCATAAGTACCCGTGAAGTTGTACTTAGTAGTTTGGTTCAGCGTGGGGAATATCTCTATGCCCAAGTATTTAAAATGTTCTACTATGGGGATATCAGCTGGTAGTCGTACCGCCTTGGCCAGCTCATTAAGAGGTAGGCAGGCTGATTTGTTCCAGTTAATCTTAAAGCCTGACAATTTACCAAAGTCGTCGATTATCCTCAATAATTTTGTGGCCGACCGGAAGGGGTCGTCCATGAAAATCAGCAGGTCATCCGCATAGAGAGCAATTTTGTGTGGAGTATTATTGACCATTATGGGGACGATGTCCTCCGATTGCCTAATAAATTGGGCCAAAGGTTCGAGGGAAAGCGCGAACAGTCCTGGGCTCAGAGGACAACCCTGTCTAGAAGATCTGGAGACTGGAAAGAGTGTGGAACAGTTTTTGCCTGTCAGTATCATCGCAGACGGCGAGGCATACAGGACTTTAATCATATGAATAAAACTCTTCCCGAGACCCATGACCTCAAGTACCTTCCACAGGTATGACCACTCAAGTCTGTCAAACGCCTTCATGGCATCCAAAGACAGAACTGTGGATGGAGTTGTATTGTCTTTACTGTTATCGATTACATGCAACAGCCTCCTAAGATTATCTGCAGCCAGACGCCCCGGGATAAAACCAGTTTGATCGCAGTGTACCAATACAGACATAAATCTCTGCAGGCGACGGGCCAGCACCTTGGCAAACACTTTTAAATCGGCCCGAGAAGACTCAAGGGTCTATAGCTACCACAATCATTGGGATCTTTGTCCTTCTTGAGAAGTAAAGAAATCAACGCCATATTGACATCTCTTGAGAACTCCCCTTGTTCGATAGCGTAATTGATCATATCGAGCATCAATGGACCCAGTTGGTCCCAGAAAGCTAAATACACTTCGGGTGGAATACCATCCCAGCCTGGTGCCTTACCCCTCTGCATTTCAACAATCGTCTCCCTCAATTCCACGAGAGTAATCGGTCTCCCCAGTTCCTTGGCCTCTTCCTCAGAAATGTGGGGTATCTCAAGCCCGCCAATGAACGATTCAAATTTAGAGTCATCAAGATTACCCTCTGAGCTATATAACTGTGAGTAAAACTCTTTAAAAGTGTCATTGATCTTTTTCGAATCAGTAGTGACTGCACCCTGGCTCGTCCTGATCGAGGGGATATCCGAGAAATGATCATTTGAGCGTATTTTCATTGCCAATAGATGGCTAGGTCTGGAGCCGTGAAAGTAGTAATTTTGTCTTGTCCTATGTATCAAGAACTCAGACTGTTGTTTAAGTATGGAGTTTATTTCTTTTTTGACTATCTTACGTTGTGTGTTTAGTCGTTCACTATAGTTAGTTTGCAAGGATGCGTATAGGTCCGCATATAATGATTCCAGTCCTTCTAGCTTTTTTGACCGGGATTTTCGCAAATTGGAGGCAAATAGTGTGACATGACCCCTGATAAATCCTTTCAATGCGTTCCACAGGACCCTAGGGTCTTCTACTGTGCCAACGTTGATCTGCAAAAATTCAGCTAGTTTACTCCTGAACTCAGAACAGAAGTCATCGTTCTTTAGCAAGGTCGAATTAAAACGCCATCTGGGAGCTCTTGCGGAGAGCCTGCCAAAGGTTGCCATAAGGAAAATCCCCTTGTGGTCTGAGAGAGCCAAGGGAACCAATGAGACATCGAAACTATCAAACATATTAGGGGACGCGAATGCATAGTAAATTCGAGAGAAGCTTTTGTGTCTGGCTGACAGGTGAGAGTAATCTTTGAGGGTGGGGTTGGATAAGCGCCAAAGGTCTGAGAGCCCCGTGTCCTGGGCCCACATCCTGAGGGCCTTAGAGGCCCGTTTTTGGTCGCTCGTTTCAGAGGGCCCGGACCTATCCATCTCCGCATCCCAGCACGCATAAAAATCGCCACCCACAATGAGAGCGTATCCATTAAGTTCCAACATATTCTTCGTGATTGTATTATAGAACGCTGAATCAAATGTGTTAGGAGCATACAATGCTATTATAGCCATCTTCCTATGCGAGAATTCAACTTTTGCTATAGTAATCCTTCCCTCCGTGTCCGACCATACATCCAGGACTTTGATATCAAGGTTACGTCTTGTAACTATGACGACTCCTTTCGTCTTATCATCGGCTGAGGATGAGGAGATAACGTGATATTGCCGATTTGCCAGTCTTGACACGTCACCTACCAATAAATGCGTCTCACTAAGGAGAGCAAGGTCAATATTTCTCCTCTTCAATAGCCAAAGGACACTGGCACGCTTGTGTGGGGCGTTAAGCCCTCCTGCGTTCCAAATTAAAATATTCAATTCAGCCATGGTCGAGCTTGTCTAAATGCGTAGAGAACATACCAGTGCAGCCAGGCTGAGTACAGAGGCGCTGATCCAGGCGGGCCCAGACGGTCAATCCCAGGAGTTCAGAGGAGGAACAATTACACACATATAAGACAACAGTACATAAAACACATAAAAATACCACCCCAGCTACAACCCCCCCCCCTTCTACTCTAAACCCTAACCCACCCGTCCTATTATAAGCCCTCCTATACCCACTCTCCAGTCCCCACCCTATGCCCCATCCACTGAGGATGGTCATCTTCCTATCACTTCCCACTAGAGACATGGATCAATGTTGGGTCGCGACTTAATGACTAAGGGAAATGTTGGGTCCCGAGGCTAGACCAGTTGAGAACCACTGTTCTATAGTAGTCTAAACCTTAATCCATCTTTATCTTCCCTTGTTACTAAACAGTCCTGGGAAAAAGACTTGGACATAGAGATCAGGGATGTAGACTGGCAGGATGCATGGACCTACGCAAAAAAAATTGCAACCGCGCCAAGGCTATCCAAGTTAGAATCTTGCACCGCATTCATATTACCCCTGCCCTTAAGAGTAAAATGGATCCCAATACATCCCCACTCTGCTTTAAATGCAAGATAGAGACTGGAAACCACGTCCACTGCTTTTGGACCTGTGTAAAGCTTCAGAGCTATTGGTTCGACATCGTAGAGGAACTATCTGACATATTTCAGACCCCCATCGAACTGGATCCCCTCTGCCTCTTACTAGGCCTCCCAGATATTCATATTGCCAATTTCAAACATAAGAGACTGTTCAATCTGTTGACATTTGCTGCTAGGAAGAACATTCTGTTGTTCTGGATCAAGGAAGAGGTCCCATCAAAGAGGTCATGGCACAATATCATAATGGCATGCATTCCCTGTGAATATATCACGTGCATGCTGCACTCCAAGTTGGACACTTTCTATGAAATATGGGACCCATATCTATCACATATTGGACCTGCGCTATCCACCACTGTACTCGCCGGATTTCCCATTTACCATTACCCATAACCTCCCTATAGACCAATGCTGCCTTGTTTTTGTCTGATTGTGCTGGTATCATTGCCGAGGGAACCATAATTAATGTAAAGGTGCTTACATATACATGCACACATACACACGCTCACACCACACATATACGCATGCACACACATAGAACACACATCACTCACACACATGCAACATGCAAGCGTAATTTACACAGGCATATCAAACATTCACACATAAAACATGCACATAGGTAATGCACACGCACACATGGGTAGGTAGAACACACATATATATAGCACACACAGGTAATGCACACACATAAGAGCCACATTTATTTTTTATTTTATTTTTATTATTTTACTTTCTTGTTTGCCTGTCTCTTGTGCTGTTATTATTTTAGTTGTCACTGTTATTATTATTATTATTATTATTATTATTATTATTATTATTATTATTATTATTATTATTATTATTATTATTATTATTATTATTATTATTATTATTATTATTATTATTATTATTATTATTATTATTATTATTATTATTATTATTATTATTATTATTATTATTATTATTATTATTATTATTATTATTATTATTATTATTATTATTATTATTATTATTATTATTATTATTATTATTATTATTATTATTATTATTATTATTATTATTATTATTATTATTATTATTATTATTATTATTATTATTATTATTATTATTGTCAATGTTATTGTATTGTGATGTCTTGTTCTATGTATGAAAAATTGAAAATAAAAACATTAAATTTTTTTTTTTAAAAGAAGCTATTTACAACATGTATTTTACAGGATATAAAACAGTTTAACAGTTAAAGTTAATTCGAGTGCCGTTGAGCTTCTTCCTTTCTCTCTCCTAACTCTCCTTCTCTCCTCCCCTTCGCTCCTCATGTCCTCTCCTTCTCACCTCCTGCACTCTCATTCTGTCCTCCTATACTCCCCTTCTCTCCTCCTGTACTCCCCTTCTCTCCTCCTGTACTCCCCTTCTCTCCTCATGTCCTCTCCTTCTCTCTCCTCATGTCCTCTCCTCTCCTTCTCTCATCCTGTCCTCTCCTTCTCTCCTCTATCTCTCTCTCCCTCCCCCCTCTCTATCTTCGCCATTCTCTCGATTAAACTTAATATATTGTACCTGGATACTGGCTGGATCAGTGGGATATTTTAATGGCAACAGGAGAGCATTCAAGTTATTTGTTGTTGTGTCGTTTGAATAATATCTCTCCCTATCATCATTTTCATCCTCACTTTCTTTAGCATCTCCATGACCGTCTTCATAATCATTTCTCTCCATAGCATCATCTGCATTTTCTCTTGCCTCAACTTCTTCATCATTTCTCTCCATAGAATCATCTGCATTTTCTCTTTCCTCCACTTCTTATCTCTCTTCCTGATATCATAATTTCCCTCTTGAATATCTCCATCTTCATTGTCTGTACTGTCTTTATCTAAGGTGAAGCCAATAATATTTGTTTTATAATAGTAATATAATTGTACTGTATATAATATTCGTACTGTAGCCTATAATGTTATAATTGTATTATAAAATAATATGTCCTGTTGCCTTGATTGGAATAAAAAGGGTCTATGGTTGGTACATTTAAATGTTTAAGACACATTTTTCTGTCCAAAATAAGCATTATTTGCCATATTAGCACCAGATTCACAGTTATAATCCAAACTATGGCTCTGTGAGACAAGCTTGTACACGTATCTAGTAGTGAGGACTTACAAATACATACCTGTATCCTTATCTCCTCCCTTACTATTGTTGCTTTGGACCCAATTTTCCATCCAAAACTTAAATGGATGGAATATTGTAGTGACGGGGCTGCTCAGAGTTGTGCCTCAAGTTCCCAGCATCAAACATCAAAATGTTAGCTAGATATTAGTTTCAAGTTTCAAGTTCAAGTTTCTTTATTAGTTGTCATACAGAAGTACAGAATACTTTTATATAAAATGCTTCTTTCTGTTTTGCTCCAGAGATTGTGCTAGATAAAAATAGATAAGTATAAAAGTATAGTAAGTATAAAATAGAAGTCAAGTACGTAGACAAAAAGTGTTCAATATATACATATATACAATGTACAATGCAGAGTAGAAAGTAACTGAATTACAATACAATATACTATATACTATACAGTACGATACAGAAATGGGATGAGGTACAATTTAGGTACAATTTACAGTAAGGTGTAATGAGGTATGGGTTGTAGTGCAAATTCTTTGCCAATAAATATAAAGTGTGTTTAGGTGTTCTAAAGTGGGTAAAGTGGGTGCAGCAGTGAGTTGTTTGTTTAAATGTGAGAGTGTGCGTGTGGATCTGTGTGCTGTGAGTGCATTTGATGGTTGTTACGATTGTTCATTGTTCAAGCCTTGTTCATTGAGCAATCATTGTTCATTGAGCATCCTGATGGCCTGGGGATAGAAGCTTCTTCTGAGTCTCTCTGTGCTTGCCATGAGACTCCGGTATCGCTTGCCTGACCGCAGCAGTTCAAAGAGGCAGTTGTTTGGGTGGCTGGAGTCTTTGATTATTCTATTCGCCTTGCCCATGCACCGCTTGTTGTAAATGCCTTGGAGAGTGGGAAGCCCCCCTCCAATTGTGCGTTCGGCTGAACGGGCCACTCTCTGTAGTGTGCTACGGTCTTGTGCAGTGCTATTCCCAAACCAGGAGGTGATATTGCCAGTCAGGATGCTCTCTATTGTGCATGAGTAGAAGTTCTTGAGGATCTTCTGACTCACGTTGAACGTCCTTAAGCGCCTAAGGAAGTGGAGGCGTTGTCGTGCCTTCTTGATAACACTGTCAATGTGTGTGGTCCATGTCAAGTCCTCGGATTTGTGGACTCCGAGGTACTTAAAACTGTTCACTCTCTCAACCGGTGCCCCATCGATACTGAGGGGGCTGTAGTCCCTGACCCCCGACCTCCTGAAGTCCACAATCATCTCCTTTGTTTTGCTGACGTTCAGGGAGAGGCAGTTCTCTTGACACCATCCCGCTAGAACCTTAACCTCCTCCAGGTAGGCCCTCTCGTCGTTTGCAGAGATCAGGCCCACCACTGCTGTGTCGTCAGCAAATTTGATGATTGTGTTGTTGTTCCGCTGTGCCACGCAGTCATGTGTGTACAGGGAGTAGAGGAGGGGACTCAGAACACAGCCCTGGGGGGCCCCTATGTTGAGAGTGATGGATGAGGAGGTGCAGTTGCCTGCTCTCACCACCTGGGGTCTGCCCGTCAGGAAGTCCAAGACCCACTGGCAGAGGTCATAGTTCAAGCCCAGGTCCCTGAGCTTGGCTATGAGTTTGGAGGGGACAATGGTATTGAATGCTGAGCTGTAGCATAGCACCTCTTGTCCAGGTGTGATGCTGCTGTGTGCAGCACATGGGCTATGGCAAATTGCAGGGGGTCCAGGTTGATGGGGAGGGAGGAGCAGATGTAGCCCTTCACTAGCTTCTCAAAGCACTTCATGGCTATGGAGGTGAGAGCTACAGGGCGGTAGTCGTTGAGGCAAGCAGGCTTGGATTTTTTGGGTACAGGGCTAATGGTGGACTTCTTCAGACAGGGATGCCAGCCTGTTCTAAGGACAGGTTAAATATGTCAGTGAATACCGGGGCCAGTTGGTCGGCACAGACTTTTAGGATGCGGCCGGGGATGCCGTCCGGTCCTGCTGCCTTCCTGATATTCACTTTCTTAAAGGTCCTCCTCACCTCACGTTCTGTTATCCTGAACACTGAATCTCCATCAACAGCGCCCCCCCCCCCCCCCCCCTCTATTGCAGTGGTTTGTAGGCTGGTGTTGTTATTCCCAGCCTCAAACCTCGCATAGAAGGTATTGAGATCATTTGCTAAGGAGATGTCACTGTTCAGTTTGAGGGAGGTGCCTTTGTAATCTGTCATCGTTCTGAGGCCCTGCCACATAGCTCTAGAGTCAGTCTGTTCATATTGATGTTCAATTTTATCCCTGTAGTGCCTTTTTGCTTCTATTACTGCCCTCCTAACGTTATATCTCACCACCTTGTGGTCATTCATGTTGCCTGCCACAAGCTCGGCGTTGTAGGCTGAGGTGCGCGCCTTCAGAGCTTCGTGGACGGATTTGTCTACCCAAGGCTTTTGGTTTGGGTAAACTCTAATTGTGGTAGTGGGGATTGTTTCTTCCACCAAAGTACAAACAAAGTCCAGCACTGTCTCCGTGTAGTCATTAATATTATCTGTGTTGTCACAGAACACACTCCAGTCTGTACATTCAAGTGCAGCCTGTAGCGTCTCCTCTGATTCTACAGACCATCGCTGCACATCTCACGATACTACCGGGATGCACTTGAGACTTTGTTTATATTTTGGTGAGACTTTGTTTATATTTTGGTGAAAGAAAGATGGCCGCATGATCAGATTTTCCAAAGCCACTAGCAGATTGAGACTTGTATCCACACTTAAATTGCGAGTAACAATGATCTAAAATATTCCCGCCTCTGGTAGTACAAGTCACATGCTGGTAGAAGTTTGGCAATACTTTTCTCAGATTGGCGCTATTGAAATCACCCACAACCACAATATCAGCGTCAACATTAGCTGCTTGGATTCTATTTACCTCGTTGTGTAGCCTGGAGAGCGCGTCGCCTGTGTTTGCTTGTGGTGGAATATACACTCCGATCAGGATGACCAACGTTAACTCTCTCGGGAGAAAGAAAGGCCGGCACTTGATGGATATATACTCCCGGTTGGGGAGCAGTGGTTTGAAAGTTCCTTCACGTTGCCTGGATCACTCCAATTGTTGTTCAACATGAAGGCTATTCCATCTCCCCGCTGTTTACCGGATTCTTCTGTTCGATCTTTGCGGTGGATGGCGTCAGCCACGTCTCGGTGAAGCAGAGAACATTACAGTCCCTAATGTCTCTTTGGAATTGAATCCTTGCTCTGATGTCGTCCAGTTTATTATCTATTGATTGTACATTGGCCAGCAATATGCTGGGCAGTGGCGTTCTGTGTCGCCTGGATCGCAGTTTAATTAGCCCATCGGTTCCTTGCAAAAACTCAGAAAATATTTGCTAATGGCCATATAATGTGTTTAGAATATAAGCAGGGTGAGGCGGCTAAGTGGCGCAGTTGGCAAGGCGCTCGCCACTAACGTAGGAGATGCTGGGTTCGAGCCCAGCTCTCTGCATTGCTTCCGGCTTGGCTGGTCGTTCATACTAATACAATTGGCAGTATTAGGGGGTGGGAAAGCCGGTGGGTGGGGATCGGACGTTGTGGACAGCGACTCCTACAGGTCGGTTGGTGCGCCTGTACAGCAGAATCAGGAAGTATCAGGGGCAGCGTGAGCCTCTCACGCATTACTCCTCGCCACTGAGAGATCGCGCTGTGCAAGTGAAAAGATGCAACGGCTGCCTCCTCGTGTACCGGAGGGGACACGTGATGCAAGGCTTCGTCCACATTGCAGCCGACCAGTGGGAGGCATGTTCTAGCAACGTTCGAGACAGGGGAGGGAAGAATTGGATAATACGAAATTGGGATGGGAGAAAAATAGAAAAATGGGGAGAAAAAGTAGATACAAAAAAAGAATATAAGCAGGGTTTAACTATTTTTGTTACGATTGGGGTTGATGATGAAGGTGAGAACACAGTTGCAGACCAGGAAGAGAGGAGGCAGAGACGGCAGGGTAACGTGGATATATATAGACTTTACTTGGAAGACGACACGTTACAAAATGGAACATAAATGGCACAGCCGAGCTGGCTCTAATACAAAACGAAACTGAAGACATGAGAAAACAAATATGAACAAAAACGGAATACTAATCTACTTACAACACTCAAGACAACACAGCAAGGCAAGTGAGAAGACAGGAGACACGACGAGCAGGGGAACAACGAGGTACTGGAGGAAATTACGCCACGACAAGGAGAGAGAGAAGCACACTAATATACACAGACTAACGATGATGAGCCACACCTGGCACAGCCAGGCAAAAACAAAGAATACAAAATCAGACCACAAAAGGAATAATCAAACCTGGACACAAAAGGCAATAAGACACACAACAACCAGACAGGGAGACGACATCAAACAAAGGCAGGGATGGCCCAACATAACAAATAAGTGGAAATTAACTCTATTATTTTTACCCAGACCAAAATGGCCGCCTGCACCATCTGGCTCATCTGGCCACTAGAGGGAGGTAGGAGACCAGGTAGTAGACCACTGTCAGGAGGTAGGGAATGTCCAATGTCTTTATCATAACCGGCCCACCAAGGGCTGGGCCTGGGGTCGTTACAATTTTGCAACACCCCTAGACTGTCTTCATCATGGCACCCACTTTGGGAAAGCCTGCCCTAGTAAGCGGCATCACATATTATAACATTTTCTTGCTATGTTTTCACCACTCAATAGGGAACTTTAGCATGACGTTTTTCAACCGTGGGGGCACATGGTCAAGTTTAGACCATTGGAGGGGCACCAATAGGGCACATCCTCTCATTTTCGCCACTCAAAGGGGCACTTTAGCACAATGTTTTCAACTGTGGGGGCACATGGTCAAGTTTAGACCATTGGAGGGGCACCAATGGGCACGTCCTCTCATTTCCGCCACTCAAAATGGCATTTTAGCACGATGTTTTCTACTGTGGGGGCACATGGTCAAATTTAGACCATTGGAAGGGCACCAATGGGCACGTCCTCTAGTTTTTTCCACTCAAAAGGGCACTTTAGGTTTAGCGCAATGTTTTCAACTGTGGCGGCACATGGTCAAGTTTAACCATTGGAAGGGCACCAATGGGCACGTCCTCTCGTTTCTGCCACTCAAAAGGGCACTTTAGCGCATTGTTTTCAACTGTGGGGGCACATGGTCAAGTTTAACCATTGGAAGGGCACCAATGGGCACATCCTCTAGTTTTTTGCCGCTCAAAAGGGCACTTTAGGTTTAGCGTGATGTTTTCAACTGTGGGGGCACATGGTCAAATTTAACCATTAGAGGGGCACCAATGGGCACATCCTAAAAAAAATTCACTCAAAAGGGCACTTTTGCGTGATGTTTTTCAACTGTGGGGGCACATGGTCAAGTTTAACCATTAGAGGGGCACCAATAGGGCACATCCTCAAATTTCTTCCACTCAAAAGGGCACTTTTGCATGACATTATTTAACCGTGGGGCACATGGTCAAGTTTAGACCATTGGAAGAGCACCAATAGGGCACACCCTCTAATTTTTTGCCACTGAAAAAGGGCACTTTAGCGCACGTTTTTCAACCGTGGGGGCACCCCCCCCCCTGAGTCCGCCAGTGGCTGGAGATGTTTGTGTAGACTTCGAGCAATACGTGCAACCAATGTCAGATTGCGAGTGGATTACTTTCCAGAGACATGAAAGAACGTACAGGGGGACACTGGACACAAAACTTCTCCAAGTAAGATCGAACTTTGCTGTTACTCCTGGAGGCGCAGAGAAGTGGGGCAGACTGGTGTCAATCCTGATCAGCGTTTTTTTAAAGAATGGAATATTCTACATGATGCGCGTCCGTACGGATTCAAGCTTCTAAAATATGTCGCTAGAATCCTGACGAAATTCCCTCTCTCTGCCGATTTCCCAATAGACCTAACACCTCGAACATCGAACAGAGACTGTGCATCGAACATTGTACATATGTCTATCCTGAACACTGTGACCTCATTTTTTTTTTACTTCTAATTTACATGCTATACTATGTTATTTTATTTCATACTTATCTTGTCTTGCACAGTCTCTGGAGCGTAACAGTAAGAAGCATTTTGTATAAAAGTATTCTGTACTTCTGTATGACAACTATTAAAGAAACTTGAAACTTGAACCTGACTCTCTCACACATTGGATAGAAACGCAGCTCTGCTTCATCCGTGAGAGAATACAACCAGCGTTGCGCGCCTCTGGGACAGAGACACATCGGCAGAAAAGAAAGGTTTCCAGGACCAAGCTGGCATACCTCTGGCAACACCGCAAATCAAAGGCAATCAATATCATTTTGAATAATAGCTGTTTTCCCGAACCACCCCCCCCCCCCCCCACTGTTAGTGATACAACCAATGTGTATAACTACTATAAAGCCAAATGTCAAACTGCACCAAGCGCTGCCACTCCCCTAGCTGGTACAACCCCTTGGTACAATTTCATTGACAAAATGGAGCCAGGCTATTTCCCAGATACCCATGATTTTACAACAGAAGAGGTGGATGCAGTTCTGACTTCTCTTCCCAATAACAAGGCTAGCGGATCTGATGGGGTCATCTATGAGACGTTGAGAGCTACCAGGCCCACGTCAACACAGACACTCACACATATCTTCAATGTCTGCCTGATCAATGAGAAGGTGCCTGATTCATGGAAAGGGGCCCTCATCCATATGTAGAAGGGTGGATTATCCCTGCTTATGGGAGTAGTAGTACACAGCCACCTGGTAGCAGGATACTATAGAATTGGATCTATATGTACCCCCGTCTTTGGCCCGGAACGTCGTTCTGGAGGGCGTGCAGCAGGAGTGGATGGGGCCCAGGATTTACTAACCTGGGGGATGGTACTCTGGTCTCCCTCGCCTTCCAAGGCGGTCAGCAGTAGCTCCCCACACACTCTCACTTCCCCCAGTACCTCCGACAGCCCTCCCACACCCGGTGACTGTCAGTTCAATAGTGTTATTGGGCTTCCCTTTAAGCAGTACCCTTCCTTGACCACCTGTATAGACCCTTTAATTAATGTGGTGCGAATGGGGTGGAAGGGTTAAATAGTTATACCAGTCACAAGTATTTACCCAGGGGTTAGGTTAGCATATATGGAAGAAACAGACACACACACAGTGCTCCCAATTCTGTCTACTTTATATGAAGCCTGGTCAGTTTATCAGTTACAAGTTGTACTTCAGATTATTCAGATAGCACGTATTCATAAACTGCACCGGGTGCTCTCACTGGTAATGTAGGGGAACACTATTCCCATCATAGGCACAGCGTGCTCAATACATTAATAATAACCCCGCTTAGATTAAGGGAGACCCAGGCACAAAGTAGATGATTCATTGGGAATTCAAATAACAATAATAATAATACAAAAATACAAAAGAAACCAAGTAAATGTGGGCCCACGTTACCAAATAAAGATAGATAGATAGATAGATAGATAGATAGATAGATAGATAGATAGATAGATAGATAGATAGATAGATAGATAGATAGATAGATAGATAGATAGATAGATAGATAGATAGATAGATAGATAGATAGATAGATAGATAGATAGATAGATAGATAGATAGATAGATAGATAGGTAGATAGATAGATAGATAGATAGATAGATAGATAGATAGATAGATAGATAGATAGATAGATAGATAGATAGATAGATAGATAGATAGATAGATAGATAGATAGATAGATAGATAGATAGATAGATAGATAGATAGATAGATAGATAGATAGATAGATAGATAGATAGATAGATAGATTGATAGATTGATAGATAGATAGATAGATAGATAGATAGATAGATAGATAGATAGATAGATAGATAGATAGATAGATAGATAGATAGATAGATAGATAGATAGATAGATAGATAGATAGATAGATAGATAGATAGATAGATAGATAGATAGATAGATAGATAGATAGATAGATAGATAGATAGATAGATAGATAGATAGATAGATAGATAGATAGATAGATAGATAGATAGATAGATAGATAGATAGATACTTTATTAATCCCCTTGGGGAAATTCAGGGTATCTTGCAGCTCACACAGTATACAGACATTGACCGTTCTCATTCAGTTATTACACGTTATGTCTGCATCATGAATTAAAAATAAGCACATGATAAAATTCAATTAAATCATATCCATCAATATTAATAGGAGCGTGATTAGATAAAAGCAGGTGTATAAAACAGTGTATAAAAAAACAGGTGTAAAAACAGGTGTAAAAACAGGTGTGTGGTTCAGAGGTCAGGTCCCCCGCACTATATTGCGCTGTTGTACAGTCTGATGGCTGTGGGGACAAAGGACCTCCTGTGCCGCTCAGTCCGTGAGTGCAGGGAGATGAGCCGCCCGCTGCGACTGCTGCTCTGCCCCACCAGGGTGTGGTGGAGAGGGTGGTTGGTATTGCCCATGATGGCCAGCAGCTTGCTCTGCGTGCGGCTCTCCACCACGGTCCCCAGTGGGTCCAGTCTCCTCCCCACCACTGAGCCAGCCTTCTTGACCAGCTTATCCAGCCGCCTGGCATCCCTGGCCGTGGTATTACCACCCCAACAGACAGCGGCGTAGAGGAGCACACTTGACACCACTGCCTGATAGAACATGAACAACATTTCCCCACACACATTAAAAGACCTGAGCCTCCTAAGGAAGAACAGCCGGCTCTGTCCTTTCTTGTAGAGCGCTTCCGCGTTTGCAGCCCAGGCCAGCTTGTCGTCTAGATGCACGCCTAAATATTTGTATGTCTGCACCGTCGCAATGTTGTTTCCCCGTATGCTGACTGGTTGCAGAGGTGGTTTTGACCTGCGGAAATCCAGTATCATCTCCTTGGTCTTTGTTGCGTTCAGGAGAAGGCCGTTCCGTTCGCTCCAGTCGCTGAAGGCTCCCACCTGGTCCCTGTACTCTCCCTCCTGTCCCTTCCTCACACGCCACAATCGCTGTGTCGTCCGAGTATTTTTGGACGTGGCAAGACTCAGAGTTGTAGTTGAAGTCTGCCTTGTAGAGGGTGAACAGGAACGGAGCGAGAACAGTCCCCTGTGGAGCCCCAGTGCTGCTGACCACTGTCTCCGAGACACAGTTGCCCATTCTGACAAACTGTGGTCGGTCTACACTAAAACCTACACTAAAGCCGGCTTATATTGTTTGGGGTACCCCTTAGATACTGGTCGCTAGCGTTCGCTTGAATGGACATTGCTGTGGGCACACGAGGTACCGTTCGTACTTAGCCAAGATGGCGGACCCACTCTTATCACCTCTCGTCCAGGTGACAAGATGGCGTCGGGCGATCCCGCGAGCACAGCCAGCGGGCTGGGGTGAACAGCATGGGCAGTGGTGAACTGGAGGAGCGTGCTGTGGTGTCGACCTCTGCTGGTGGGAAGAGGCGTCCTCTGCGGCGTCGGGGAGACGTCCACTGCGGCTGTTGTTTGATGCTGGTGCGCGAGCTAATACGGTTTGGCTACCCTAAACACAGCTAAACTGCGGTTCTGAGTGCACCCTCCTGCTATCGGTTGTACTACTAACGCAACGTGGCTGACTGTACCACCGGTCTTCAGCGCCGCGCGCCCGGTAGTCTACTGGAGTCAGATGGAGCCGTTAGCAGCATGCTAATACACCGCACACTTACTACTATAACCCGTTAACTATGGACGTTAGTCCTTCGTTCTGTATCGCTTACTCACACACTATCGCTGATACTTCTAGGATAACACGTCAACTAGCAAGTACTTCTTATCACCCGTCGCTCTCCAACGGGGCTCTTCAACATCACTCCTTCAACAAGGCTCGTTTGAGCACACGCCCGTTGCGACTGTTCATGGTCGAGTTCACTGCCGAAGAGAGCTTCCTGGTGCTCTGGCTCCCAGGTAATCCTCTCTTCCTCGTTGCTTCCCTCTCTCCTCCGCTCCACCTGCCACCACTGCCACCACTGACCCCTGCTGGCAACCGCAACTGATCCCACTATAGGACCACTTCAGCATGGGAGAAAGATTCCTCAATGTTATGTTAGTGATCCATAATGAAGCCGGAGAAGAGTAGCACCTCACCTCGTTATTAGACCAGGCGAGATATCAAAAGGAACACTGTTTATCACACTTTATACACACACAGGGAAAGTAACAGTTAGTCAGCACTTCTGAATACTTAGCAGAATATTCAGGATGCTACACATAGAATACCAAAAAAGGAAAATATCCCAGATGATCCTTCCACTTGGCGTGACATTTCACTATTGCCCACTATATATATATGAAGTGCCTACTCACCCGCATCTTAACCTGGCTGGTGGACACAGGGATTATCTACCCCCATCAGAAAGCTTATATCAACAGACAGGGAATGAACGAACATGTGTTTTGCTTAAAAACCGGAATCGACGATTTCAAACATGAATCATCCAAATTCTACACAGTGTTTTTGGACTTTAGAGACGCATTTGGTACACTCTCCCATGAGGTGATGTTAAAAACATTAGAGGAAATACACCTGCCTCAGCCTTTTGTGAATATTGTATCCAGTGTATACCAAGGTTCATTCATCCAAGTTATCTGTGGGCAGCAGCTCACAGAGCCGATTGCACTGAAGGTGGGAATAAAAACGGTCTGTCCCTGGAGTGCCGTGAACTTCATCCTAGCACTCAACCAGTGGATAAAGTGGATTTACCAGTGCGCTCCTCTGCATGTCCGATCCCCAAATCCTGTTCAGGGATACGCGGACGACGTGCAGGTGTCATCACGACAGGAATATGTCATCATTAACATGCTGGCACGCACTGATGAGTTCCTCCAGTGGTCAGGGCTGGAGGTGAAGCAAGCCAAGTGCGCCGTACTCCATGAGCGCCGCAGTGGAGGCAACCGCTGGTATAAGGCCAAGAACGACAAGCCCCCCTCCTTTCTTGTAATGGGCCAATCCATCAAGGTGTATTCCCGTAATGAGACCTACCCATACCTTGGCCACAGGTTTAACATGGCTGGAGAGTGGGGGGAGCAGGTCGAGGAGCTCACTACAGAGTTTCTCCATCGTCTCCACCTGATTGACCTGTCCCCCCTCCCCGTCATCATGAAGTTCCAGGCTGTGAGAGAGGTGGCTCTGGCTAAAATCCAACACCTTTTTGCCAATGTACACATCCCTCTCAAGGCACTGAGAGAAATGAAAAACAAAACTGTTCAGCTGGTCAGAAAGTGGGTAGGCCTCAACACACACTCCACATGGGGCATGATCTTTCTCCCATGTGGAGAGGGAGGGCTGGGAGTCCCCAATGTCGAGTGGACCTACATAGCCACCAGGCTAGCCACCTGCTCCACATGCTTAACAATGATGATGTCACCGTCAGAGAAATGGCCAGGGCCTCTCTCCTGCTGGATCTACGCAGAAGGAAGATCCCCCTGGCCACCGCAGACCAGAATAACTTCCTCGGCTTCAGGAAGAAAGACTCTGGGAAACTGGACTCTCGGGCCAAGGGCTTTGGGTTCTGGTCTGACTGGCCAGATCTCAATGACCTCTGCAACCAGACTGGAGTTCAGCTGAAATGGACAAGACCCAACACACAGACTGAAGTCCCTGTCTCTGATGAACTTATCACAGACCCCTGTGTGGTTGTGAAGGCCAACATCACAGCACCGCAGGAAGAGACTGTCAAACTGCACAGAGACTCTGCAAGGAGGGTTCTGCTTAGCATGAAACAGTCTGAGATCAGGCAGCACTGGTGTGGACTCAGATTACAGGGAAAGCTAGCTTGTTTGGAGTTTGCTGACCACTCAGTCTCACACTCAGTGTTTAAGAACGCCACTGTTGGTGAGGATGTTTTAAAATGTACCATCAAAGCAAGACTGCAGGTATTACCCACTAAATACAATCTGTCCACTTGGTATCCTTAAACTCACAGTCCATTCTGTTTAAACCATCAGGATTCACAACACTTAGAATCCATTGCACACATAACAAACGGATGTAATGCATACAAACACCTGTACATCGCTCGTCATGACCATATTGTGGACATTGTGTCTGATGCGGTACGGAACATCTCACCATCTAGTGCAGCAATGTACAAACATGCCAGAGTGAAACCAGAGTGGTTTGGCCTTACCAACGCTGTCTTTGCTAACATACCAAATACACCGGGCGTTGTTTTTGTTGACACCAGCCACAGGGAGGTGCTGGTCATAGAAGTAGGCTGTACCTTTGATCTGTACATGGACCAGGCCTTCCGGGACAAGTATATCAAATACCAACCACTGCTCAGTGTGATGGCTGACCTTGGGTATAGGTGCAGATATAGTGTACTTGTATTCGGAAGTCTTGGCCATGTATACAAATGCACCATGACCGGTCTGAGAATTGCTGCAATGTCTAAAAGAAAAGCCAAACAAATAGCCAAATATTGCTCTGTCTCAGCTATTATTGGCAGCTTAGCCACATGGAGAAGGAGGTGCTATGTGTACCCTTAAGTGTTCAGTGCTGCTTGGCCCCGATACATTTGATTCCCTGTTTATGTAATATAATTTGTGGAACCAAATAAAGTATTAAAATGTGTGTGTGGGTGTGTGTCAGTGGGGGGGGGGGGGGGTCTTAGTCCAGGTTCTGTCACCATTTTAGGGACCTGCACTGGCTCCCCATTGCTGCATGAATCCGCATCAAGGCCCTCGACCTGGCATACCGTGCGGCAAAGGGAACCGCTCCCGCCTACCTCCGGTCAATGGAGGTAGAGATAACTACACACCCTCAAGACCCCTACGCTCTGCATCTTCTGGCCGTCTCAGACCCACTCCTATCCGAGCTCTGGGAGGGTCATAAAGGAGAAGCCGCCTTTTCTCAGTCCTTGCCCCACAATGGTGGAATGAACTTCCCACCCCAGTTAGGACGGCCGAAACCCGTCCAATCTTTCACCGTAGACTAAAGACGCACTTCTTCAACCATTATCTGAAGTGAATTTTTTTTTAAAGGAAAAGATAAATCTAACCCTAACTAACCTTACTGTCATGCACTTGTCCTAATAAACTAACCTACACTGTAGCACTCAACACTTTGATGAACATTGTTACTCAGCCGATAGAGTTGTGCCCTTCCTGATGACTTGTCGTACAGAACTTGTAAGTCGCTTTGGATAAAAGCGTTCAGCTAAATGACTAAATGTAAATGTAAATGTACCTGAAGACAGAGTGAGCTCTCAGCCGTGAGCTGCAGCGCTACATCTGTCGCTTTGTCTCCTTCCTGTTTTTTCTGCGATTTCCATCATAGCAACCAAAGACACATCTGCTGTCTTTCTCTCCAAGTGTGGTGAAAGGACAGTGACTGAATAACATGGTAATGACCTTGGGAAGAGAGAAGAGGTGTGCGTGTGTGTGAGTGCGTGTGTGTGTGTGTGTGTGCATGTGTGTGTGTGTGTGTGTGCGTGTGTGTGTGTGTGTGTGTGTGTGTGTGTGTGTGTGTGTGTGTGTGTGTGTGTGTGTGTGTGTGTGTGTGTGTGTGTGTGTGTGTGTGTGTGTGTGTGTGTGTGTGTGTGTGTGTGTGTGTGTGTGTGTGTGTGTGTGTGTGTGCTCGTAGAAACAGAAAAGGAGATATGAGAAATGAAGCAATCGCTGGATGGAAGTGGACT
Organism: Notolepis coatsorum; assembly: GCF_963971535.1. Classification (NCBI taxonomy): domain Eukaryota; kingdom Metazoa; phylum Chordata; class Actinopteri; order Aulopiformes; family Paralepididae; genus Notolepis; species Notolepis coatsorum. Next base: position 130,934,033 of record NC_140168.1, read on the forward strand.
GGGTGTGTTGCGCGGCTTGCTTCCTCTTCTCCTCTTCCCTCTCTCGGCCCGAGAACAACGTCTACTGAATGAAAAGAGTCTCTCAATGGATACAATACTACGACCAAGAAGACCGTCTCGTTGTCAATCTGGTTATTGATCTGCGCAGGCCGGGACGCGTGTAGCTGTTTCGCAACAGTAAGTGACTTCCGGGGTAGGCCTGATTGGCCCCGACAGGCACGTGACGCGCAACTTTCTCTGCCGCGCGGCACGCTCCGCGGAGCCCTTACGGAATTACGTAACCGTCCAATACGCCATGACTCTCATTCGGCGCTATAGCTCACCTCGCAGAGCAACGGTCCTGCGATCCTGCGGTCCGTTGTTGGTGAGTTCGAATCCCATCAAATCTTTTTTTTTTAACGTGATTTTTTTTTTAACGTGTATTCTTTCGCCGGTTAAGGTTAGGCATGGTTAAGGTTAAGGTTAGGCATTGTTTCGGAGTTGGTTAAGGTTAGAACGGTTAAGTTTAGGCGCTGTTAAGGAGCTGGTTAAGGTTAGAGTTTGTGTTAGAGAATGGCAATAGACAGCCTATTTCCGCGCGACAGCTCTCAGCAGCCTCGTTGCGCGTCCTGAGTTTGCCGCGTCACGTGCCTGTCGGGGCCAATCAGGCCTACCCGGAAGTCACTTACTGTTGCGGAACCGGTACACGCGGCCGGGACTGATGGAGATCCGTTTGGAAGCTGATGAAGTCATACAGCAAGATACAAAGAGATGCACGAGATGTGAAGAGCAAGGAAGGGGATATGTTACTGCAGTGGCTCTCAACGCGGGGTGCGGGGAACCCCAGGGGTCTCTGCGGCGGCTCCAGGGGGGTCCCCAGAAAACAGGGGGGTCGTTTAATTTTGTCTCTTCCCCATCTACCTCTCACAGAGGAGACCTCATGTGCTCCTGTACTATGAATCAATATAAATAATAAACCACGCCGTTTAAGGGCTCAAGGTAGAAACCATGCCTCATGAGTATATTATTGTCGCCCCATAGCCAATTCTGTCAACAGGTTATGGGCCCAGATCACGCAGGGGCGAAATAATAAGGTTAGCAAGTTTAGCTGAAGTATAGGCTAGTTTAGCGCCGGGAGCACCGCGTGGCTAAAGGCTATACCAACAAGAGCTAAAGCTACGCCCAACATCAAAAGAGCAACATGGAATCCAACACGACGATCCTGCGCGTCAAGAGGAAGCGGGGCACCGACCCCACCGACACGCTGCTGCTGGAGTGCAAGCGGACCCGCCCGGAGAGCAGCGCGCAGAGCCCCGGGGAGGCGTCACCGGGGGAGACGGAGCCTGCTGAGCCCAATGGAGGCGAGGGGGAGAACCCCGTCTTCAAACTCGTGGTGACCAAAGGAAGGAGCAAATGGCCCTCATTCAATGGAAAGGCAGAGGACTATGAGCTCTGGGAAGAGCACATGTTATGCTGCATGCACGGTGTGGGACTAAAGACGACGATCTTGACGGCCCCCACGGGAGACCTGGCGGCGGAAGCACAAGCCCTGAACGGCAAGCATAATGCAGACGCATACTGTGAGTTAGCACCACTGCTCGACGACACAAGCTTGGGGCTGATATTCCGCGACACTAAAGACAAAGGCCGAGAAAGCCTGGGAGTGTTGAGAGAACATTATATCGGGCAAGGAAGAGCCCGAGTCGTGGCCCTCTACATAACACTAACAGCACTGAAGAAGGGGCACACCGAGACTGTGACCGAATACGTCATCAGAACTGAGCAGATCATGACGGCATTGAAGAGTGCAGGAGAAGCACCAAGTGATGGGCTAATGATGGCGATGGTGATGAGGGGACTACCGGAGCTGTACAAACCGTTCACACTCCTGGTAACACACGGTTCAGCGGACATGACGCTGGGAAAGTTCAAGGCCAAGTTACGAAATTTCGAGGCCTCAGAAGATATCCACCCAACCGCCGCGGAGGCGGGAGAGAGGGTGCTGAAGGCCCGAGCGACGCAGAGGGAGAAGACCAGGCCCACGACGGAGCTGGCGTGCTGGCGATGCAGAGAAAAAGGCCATCGGAAAGGTAACTGCACAAAGACTGTCTGGTGTAGCTTCTGCAAATCCACGAGGCACTCAGACAGAGCGTGCATGAAGAAATGCGACCAGAGCGCGCGATACGCGCATGACAAGATGGCGGCCATGGACAAGATGGCGGCTGTGGACAAGATGGCGGCAGTGGACAAGATGGCGGCGACGGTCGACGTGAGACGAATCGAGGCGACGCCCGGAGAGTAGCGGGACAAGAAGACTTCATCTTCGGGGCGCAGACAGCGTACGTCACCAGGCCAACGCAGCTGCAGCAGGCCCAAAGGAAGGGACTGATCATGGACACAGGTGCGTCGTCCCACGTCATCAACTACAGGAGTCGGTTCAAGAACTTTGACAACACTTTCCACCCGGAGAGACACAGCATGGAGCTGGCAGACGGGAAGCGCACCTACGGGTTGGCGCAAGAGAGAGGAGATGCACAGGTATGCCTCATAGACAGTGAGGGGCGACTGTGCACAGTGATGTTAAAGAACGCTCTCTACGTACCCTCGTTCCCACAAGAACTATTCTCTGTAAGATCTGCTACTGCGAACGGTGCCAAAGTGTTCTTCAATGAAGGTAAAAATGTTCTTGTAGAGCCTAACGGTACGCGATTTAACATAGAGGTGTACCAGAGAATGTATTATCTACAAACAGAGTGTAATGACAATGACAAGTGTAATAATAATGATATGTGTAATGTGACTGTCAGTCATGATATTCAGACATGGCATGAGATTATGGGTAATTGTAATTACGAGGATTTACTGAAACTGCAAGCAGTGACAGAAGGCATGCACAATTGAAGGTGAAAAGTGTAGACCTGACAGAGAATGTGTAGTGTGCATAAAGGGGAAGTTTACTCAATCGAGAAACAGAAATCCCACAGAAAAAGTAAAGGTACCACTTGCGCTAGTTAACACAGATCTAGCCGGTCCGGTAAGAAACGAGTCCATAGGAGGCTTTAGATATGTACAGTCTTTTACAGATGTGTGCACAGGGGCAGTGTTTGTTTACTTTCTCAAAGCAAAGAGTGACACACTCCAGGCCACGGAGAAATTCCTGGCAGACGTAGCCCCTTATGGTAACATAAGATGCTTGAGGTCCGACAACGGAACCAAGTTCACAAACAGAGAGTGAATCACTGTTGAGAAGGAACAAGATAAGACACGAAACATCATGTCCATATTCCCCACACCAGAACGGAGTGGCAGAGAGGGAATGGCGCACTCTTTTCGAAATGGCTAGGTGTAAGCTAGTAGACAGTAACTTACCTAAGAGTCTATGGCATTATGCGGTGCAAGAAGCCGCTTACACCAGAAACAGGTGCTTTAATAAGCACACAGGCACCACCCCGTATACAGCACTGACAGGAAAGAAGTGTAATCTAGCTAGAATGCACCAATTTGGATCAGTGTGTTATGCTTACCTGCAGGACAGAGGAAAGCTTGAGTCCAGATGTGAAAAAGGACTCTTTGTAGGGCACGACAAAGGAAGCCCCGCTTTCCTAGTTTATTATCCCGGTAAAGGGGGAGTGCAGAAACACAGTCAAGTTTGTCACAAAGACAACATGTGAGAACGAGACACAGACAGAGGAGCCAGAGCTGGACTCCAGAGTAAGGTGTGAAGAAACAGAGACACCTCAGCCCAGTGTACTTAGCACGGTTGTGCAGACAGACAAAAGTCAGCAACCCACAGAGGGCAATGATGAGGAGCACCCGAGGGTGACGTCACGTGCCCCAAGCAGTGGGAGGTATCCCTCAAGGGAACACAAACCCCCAAAGTATCTGACAGACTATGCCCGGAGAGAAAGTGACGAGGATGACAGTACACTTACCACCATTGATTACTGCTACAGAGTAGTCAGTGGGGTACCTCAGACCTTTAAAGAGGCCATAGTGTCCCCTGAATCAAGTAAATGGGAGAGAGCAATGGATTTTACATTTACATTTACATTTAGTCATTTAGCTGACGCTTTTATCCAAAGCGACTTACAAGTTCTGTACGACAGGTCATCAGGAATGATACAACTCTATCAGCTGAGTAACAATATTCATCAAAGTGTTGCGTGTTACAGTGTAGGTTAGTTTATTAGGACAAGTGCATGACAGTAAGGTTACATTTACATTTACATTTAGTCATTTAGCTGACGCTTTTATCCAAAGCGACTTGCAAGTTCTGTACGACAAGCCATCAGGAAGGGCACAACTCTATCAGCTGAGCAACTATGTTCATCAAAGTGTTGAGTGCTACAGTGTAGGTTAGTTTATTAGGACAAGTGCATGACAGTACGGTTAGTTATGGTTAGATTTTTTATTTTTTTTTATTCAGATAATGGTTGAAGAAGTGCGTCTTTAGTCGACGGCAAAAGATTGGACGTGTTTCGGCTGTCCTAACTGGGGTGGGTAGTTCATTCCACCATTGTGGGGCAAGGACTGAGAATAGGCGACTTCTCTTTGATGACCCTCCCGGAGCTTGGATAGGAGTAGGTCTGAGGCGGCCAGAAGATGCAGAGCGTAGGGGTCTTGAGGGTGTGTAGTTAGAGACCATTGACCGGAGGTAGGCGGGAGCGGTTCCCTTTGCCGCACGGTATGCTAGGTCGAGGGCCTTGAAGCGGATTTGTGCAGCAATGGGGAGCCAGTGCAGGTCCCTAAGAAGTGGGGTGACATGGGCCGACTTCGGTAGGTTTGAGATCAGGCGGGCCGCTGCGTTCTGAATGAGTTGAAGAGGCTTAGTGGCAGTGGCCGGGAGGCCAGCAAGCAGTGCGTTGCAGTAGTCGAGGCGGGAGATGACTGTTGATTGGACGAGGAGTTGGGTGGCTTCTTTTGTCAGGAAGGGGCGGATCCTTCTGACGTTGCTCAGGAGGAATCGGCAGGTTCTGGTTGTCGCTGCGATGTGAGCAGAGAAGTTCAACTGGTTTTTGTAGCTGAGATTTATAGCTAAAGGTTACAGTCAGAGGGAGGGGATAGACTACGGTGAAACATTCTCCCCCACAGCCAATCTGACCAGTGTAAGGGTAGTGATGCAGAAAGCAGCTGAGGACAATTTGATTCTACATCAGATGGATGTGAAGACAGTCTATCTGCACGCACTCATAGATAGGGAGATATATGGAACAACCTGAAGGTTACGAAAAGAAAGGAGAGAAGCTAGTGTGCAAGCTAGAAAAATCCATTTACGGCCTGAAACAGTCTGGGCGAAATTGGAACGAGATGCTTCACACATGTCTCATTGAAGATCACTTTCTACAGAACCCAGTAGACCCCTGTGTTTACTCAAGGGAGTCAAAAGAGTCAGGAAAAGTGATAATCGTCATTTGGGTGGATGATTTGATCATCGCAGCAGACAACACTAGAAACCTATAACAGGTGAAAGGTATGCTCTCCACCAGATTGATTGATTGATTGATTGATTGAAAACTTTATTAACAGATTGCAGAATGGGTACAATACAGTACAGCTCAATACACACAATTGTTAAGGGGATGCAGACCAGAGAAAGACTTTCGTCTTGTTTACATCAGGGTCCCCCATTTTCAATTCATCAGGACATATATGACATACATGACATACAGATAGTCAGTACTGCTACATCTATACATTTATGACATACCAGATTTGCAAATACAGTACTGTTTGTGATACAGAAGGAGTCAGGAAAAGGGAGTATATACATTTGACGTAGAAACTGTACATTGGAGGAGGTTGGGTGGGGGGGGGTTGGGTACACTGGGATATTGACAACCATACTGGGTAATCTACATTGGAGGTGGTTGGGGGGGGGGGGCACACTGTATATACAAGCAAAACTGTACATTGAGGGGGGGGGGGAGACACTGTACAAACAAACAAAATTGTACATTGGACTATTGACAAAACCATACTAGGTAAATGACTGTACATTGGAGGGGGTTGGGTTAGGATATTTACAGGGGCCAGTGTTGAATTGCAGTCTCCCGTAGGTGTCCCTTGAGAGAGGTTTTGAAAGTGGGTAGTGATCCACATTCCTTTACAGCTTTGGGTAGGGCGTTCCACATTGATGTGGCATAATTGCGAAACGTGTTTAGTCCCTTATTTGAGCCGAATCTGGGTTTAACATGATTTGTGGAGCTCCCTCTGGTGTTGTGATCGTGGTATTCACTGACCTTTGGGAAGTATTTTGACATGTACATGGGTACCTTGGTCGTGTAGTGTATCTTGTAGACCAGGCCCATTGCAAGTTGCTGTACTCTGTCGTCTACTCTAAGCCATCCTAGGTTGTCAAAGTGGGCAGGGGTGAGGTGGGTTCTAGGAGTAAGGTCAAGCAGTAGTCTGACCAGTTTGTTTTGAGATGTTTGTAATTTTGTTTTTAGCGCCTTTGAGGTGCTTTGGTACCATGAGGTGCAAGCATAGTCGTAGTACCCCTGAATGAGTGCTCCTGCCAGAGTCTTCAGGGTATTCTTGTTTACCAGAGAGGAGATCCGGTACAAGAATCGAGTTCGTTGGTTGACTTTTTTTATTCAAAATGAAAGACCTTGGCAGGTTAAAGCATTTTCTAGGCATGGACTTTGAACAGTCTGCCAGTTGTGTAAAAATATCCCAGAAGAGATATGTGGAAAAGATCCTGAAACGTTTTGACATGCAAGAATGTAGATCAAGGGAAACACCATGTGATCAAAAACTAGACTACCAGGAGGATGCTCAGAAATTGACAGATGTAAAAATGTACAGAGAAGCTGTGGGTAGCCTAATTTATTTGACAACATGTACTCGCCCTGACCTATGTTTTGTAGTGAGTAAATTGTCACAGCATTTTGCTGATCCCACAGAGGAGCACTGGATTACGGTAAAACATGTTTTTCGTTATCTCAAAGGTACAGCAGATAAACAGCTGTGTTTCAGAAAGAGCAGCGAGGGCTTAGGGCTTAAAGCCTACAGTGATGCAGACTGGGCAGCTGACACCACAGATAGAAGAAGTACCACAGGATATTGTGTGAGTTTGAACTCAAACAGCTCACTGGTTTCATGGGAAACAAAGAAGCAGCCCACAGTGGCACTATCAACTTGTGAAGCCGAATATATGGCTCTAGCTATGACAATACAGGAATGTATTTATCTAGAACAACTGCTCGAAGGAATGGATACCTATGTATATAAGAAGACTGTTGTTTACGAGGACAACCAGGGAACCATTGCGATTGCTCAAAACCCTGTGTGCCGACAGAGATGTAAACATGTCGATATAAAATATCATTTCATCAGATCTGTCATCAGAGAAGAAAGAATGACACTGATTTATTGTCCAACAGACGACATGGTAGCAGACGCTATGACGAAACCTGCTTCCAAACTGAAATTGAAAAGATTTGCAGAGGTCATGTTTGGTGTGTAAATATTGACTGCCATATACCTTTTGATGTTCTGAACTGTATTATTTTCTTTGTAAATTGTTTCTGAAGAAGTTATACAGTGTGCTAGGCAACCCTAAGTGGGAGTTTTAAAGTTAGAGGTTATATGTAGGATTGCAAGTAACTGTCTAACTGTACATAACTGTTTCCACTGACTGTACATAACTGTTTCCACTGGAGGGTGCTATAGGCGGAGCTTTTAATGTTACCGCCAGGTAGAGTATAAAAGCTGATGCCGATTCCCCCTTTTGTCTCTTCCCCATCTACCTCTCACAGAGAGGAGACCTCATGTGCTGCTGTACTATGAATCAAAGTAAATAATAAACCACCCCGTTTAAGGGCTCAAGGTAGAAACCATGCCTCATGAGTATATTATTGTCGCCCCATAGCCAATTCTGTCAACAACCTACAAAAACATAACTTGTCCGAAAGGACAAGTAACATTTAAGAGTGATTCCTCTAATCATAGGTTTCACTCTCTCCAACGCCATCTCCCCGCCCACAGTATATATAGACAGTTATGGCATTCAGGAATAAGTTATATCTAGCAACAAATATCTTCTCAGACATAATGTGTATCAATGTGGGGTCCTATTGTGTACCAATGTGGGGTCCTAATGTGCATCAATGTGGGGGTCCTAATTTGTACCAATGTGGGTCCTAATGTGTATCAATGTGGGGGTCCTAATGTGTACCAATGTGGGGGTCCTAATGTGTACCAATGTGGGGGTCCTAATGTGTATCAATGTGGGGGTCTTAATGTTATCGATGTGGGGGTCTTAATGTGTATCAATGTGGGGTCCTAATGTTTATCAATGTGGGGGTCCTAATGTGTATCAATGTGGGGGTCCTAATGTGTATCAATGTGGGGGTCCTGATGTGTATCAATGTGGGGTCCTAATGTGTACCGATGTGGTAATGTGTATCAATGTGGGGGGGTCCTATGTGTATCAATGTGGGGTTTTAATGTGTATCAATGTGGGGGTCCTAATGTGTATCAATGTGGGGTCTTAATGTGTACAGATGTGGGGTCTTAATGTGTATCAATGTGGGGTCTTAATGTGTATCAATGTGGGGTCTTAGTGTGTATCAATATGGGGTCTTAATGTGTATCAATGTGGGGGTCCTAATGTGTATCAATGTGGGGTCTTAATGTGTATCAATGTGGGGTTTTAATGTGTATCAATGTGGGGTTTTAATGTGTATCAATGTGGGGGTCTTAATGTGTATCAATGTGGGGGTCCTAATGTGTATCAATGTGGGGTCTTAATGTGTATCAATGTGGGGGTCCTAATTTGTACCAATGTGGGTCCTAATGTGTATCAATGTGGGGGTCCTAATGTGTACCAATGTGGGGGTCCTAATGTGTACCAATGTGGGGGTCCTAATGTGTATCAATGTGGGGGTCTTAATGTTATCGATGTGGGGGTCTTAATGTGTATCAATGTGGGGTCCTAATGTTTATCAATGTGGGGGTCCTAATGTGTATCAATGTGGGGGTCCTAATGTGTATCAATGTGGGGGTCCTTATGTGTATCAATGTGGGGTCCTAATGTGTACCGATGTGGTAATGTGTATCAATGTGGGGGGGTCCTATGTGTATCAATGTGGGGTCTTAATGTGTATCAATGTGGGGGTCCTAATGTGTATCAATGTGGGGTCTTAATGTGTACAGATGTGGGGTCTTAATGTGTATCAATGTGGGGTCTTAATGTGTATCAATGTGGGGTCTTAGTGTGTATCAATATGGGGTCTTAATGTGTATCAATGTGGGGGTCCTAATGTGTATCAATGTGGGGTCTTAATGTGTATCAATGTGGGGTTTTAATGTGTATCAATGTGGGGTCTTAATGTGTATCAAAGTGGGGGTCCTAATGTGTATCAATGTGGGGTCTTAATGTGTATCAATGTGGGGGTCCTAATGTGTATCAGTGTGGGGTCTTAATGTGTACCAATGTGGGGTCTTAATGTGTATCAATGTGGGGGTCTTAATGTGTATCAATGTGGGGGTCTTAATGTGTATCAATGTGGGGGTCTTAATGTGTATCAATGTGGGGTCTTAATGTGTATCAATGTGGGGGTCTTAATGTGTATCAACGTGGGGTCTTAATGTGTATCAATGTGGGGTCTTAATGTGTATCAATGTGGAATAAGTTCAGGAATAAGTTATATCTAGCAACAAATATCTTCTCAGACATAGTGTGTATCAATGTGGGGTCCTAATGTGTACCAATGTGGGGTCCTAATGTGCATCAATGTGGGGGTCCTAATGTGTACCAATGTGGGTCCTAATGTGCATCAATGTGGGGGTCTTAATGTGTACCAATGTGGGTCCTAATGTGTATCAATGTGGGGGTCCTAATGTGTAGCAATGTGGGGGTCCTAATGTGTACCAATGTGGGGGTCCTAATGTGTACCAATGTGGGGTCTTAATGTGTATCAATGTGGGGGTCCTAATGTGTACCAATGTGGGGTCTCAATGTGTATCAATGTGAGGTCTTAATGTGTATCAATGTGGGGTATTAATGTGTATCAATGTGGGGTCTTAATGTGTATCAATGTGGGGTCTTAATGTGTATCAATGTGAGGTCTTAATGTGTATCAATGTGGGGTATTAATGTGTATCAATGTGGGGTCTTAATGTGTATCAATGAGGGGTCTCAATGTGTATCAATGTGGGGTCTTAATGTGTATCAATGTGAGGTCTTAATGTGTACCAATGTGAGGTCTTAATGTGTATCAATGTGGGGTATTAATGTGTATCAATGTGGGGTCTTAATGTGTATCAATGTGGGGTATTAATGTGTATCAATGTGGGGTCTTAATGTGTATCAATGTGGGGTCTTAATGTGTATCAATGTGAGGTCTTAATGTGTATCAATGTGGGGTATTAATGTGTATCAATGTGGGGTCTTAATGTGTATCAATGTGGGGTCTCAATGTGTATCAATGTGGGGTCTTAATGTGTATCAATGTGGGGTCTTAATGTGTATCAATGTGGGGGTCCTAATGTGTATCAATGTGGGGTCTTAATGTTGACCAATGTGGGTTCTTAATTTGTATCAATGTGGGGTCTTAATGTGTACCAATGTGGGGTCCTAATGTGTATCAATGTGGAATAAGTTCAGGAATAAGTTATATCTAGCAACAAATATCTTCTCAGACATAATGTGTATCAATGTGGGATCCTAATGTGTACCAATGTGGGGTCCTAATGTGCATCAATGTGGGGGTCCTAATGTGTACCAATGTGGGTCCTAATGTGTATCAATGTGGGGGTCCTAATGTGTATCAATGTGGGGTCTCAATGTGTATCAATGTGAGGTCTTAATGTGTATCAATGTGGGGTATTAATGTGTATCAATGTGGGGTCTTAATGTGTATCAATGTGGGGTCTCAATGTGTATCAATGTGGGGTCTTAATGTGTATCAATGTGGGGTCTTAATGTGTACCAATGTGGGGTCTTAATGTGTATCAATGTGGGGTTCCTAATGTGTATCAATGTGGGGTCTTAATGTGTATCAATGTGGGGTTCCTAATGTGTATCAATGTGGGGTCTTAATGTGTATCAATGTAGGGGTCCTAATGTGTACCAATGTGGGGTCTTAATGTGTATCAATGTGGGGTCTTAATGTGTATCAATGTGGGGGTCCTAATGTGTACCAATGTGGGGTCTTAATGTGTACCAATGTGGGGTCTTAATGTGTATAAATGTGGAGTATTAATGTGTATCAATGTGCGGTCTTAATGTGTATCAATGTGGTGTCCTAATGTGTATCAATGTGGGGGTCTTAATGTGTATCAATGTGGGGTCTTAATGTGTATCAATGTGGGGGTCCTAATGTGTATAAATGTGGGGTCTTAATGTGTATCAATGTGGGGTCTTAATGTGTATCAATGTGGGGGTCTTAATGTGTATCAATGTGGGGTCTTAATGTGTATCAATGTGTGGTCTTAATGTGTATCAATATGGGGGTCTTAATGTGTATCAATGTGGGGTCTTAATGTGTATCAATGTGGGGTCTTAATGTGTATCAATGTCGGGTCTTAATGTGTATCAATGTGGAATAAGTTCAGGAATAAGTTATATCTAGCAACAAATATCTTCTCAGACATAGTGTGTATCAATGTGGGGTCCTAATGTGTACCAATGTGGGGTCCTAATGTGCATCAATGTGGGGGTCCTAATGTGTACCAATGTGGGTCCTAATGTGCATCAATGTGGGGGTCCTAATGTGTACCAATGTGGGTCCTAATGTGTATCAATGTGGGGGTCCTAATGTGTAGCAATGTGGGGGTCCTAATGTGTACCAATGTGGGGGTCCTAATGTGTACCAATGTGGGGGTCCTAATGTGAATCAATGTGGGGTCTTAATGTGTATCAATGTGGGGGTCTTAATGTGTATCAATGTGGGGGTCCTAATGTGTACCAATGTGGGGGTCCTAATGTGTATCAATGTGGGGGTCCTAATGTGTATCAATGTGGAATAAGTTCAGGAATAAGTTATATCTAGCAACAAATATCTTCTCAGACATAATGTGTATCAATGTGGGATCCTAATGTGTACCAATGTGGGGTCCTAATGTGCATCAATGTGGGGGTCCTAATGTGTACCAATGTGGGTCCTAATGTGTATCAATGTGGGGGTCCTAATGTGTATCAATGTGGGGTCTCAATGTGTATCAATGTGAGGTCTTAATGTGTATCAATGTGGGGTATTAATGTGTATCAATGTGGGGTCTTAATGTGTATCAATGTGGGGTCTCAATGTGTATCAATGTGGGGTCTTAATGTGTATCAATGTGGGGTCTTAATGTGTATCAATGTGGGGTCTTAATATGTATAAATGTGGGGGTCCTAATGTGTATCAATGTGGGGTCTTAATGTGTATCAATGTGGGGTCTTAATGTGTATCAATGTGGGGGTCCTAATGTGTATCAATGTGGGGTCTTAATGTGTACCAATGTGGGGCCTTAATGTGTATCAATGTGGGGGTCTTAATGTGTATCAATGTGGGGTCTTAATGTGTATCAATGTGGGGTCTTAATGTGTATCAATGTGGAATAAGTTCAGGAATAAGTTATATCTAGCAACAAATATCTTCTCAGACATAATGTGTATCAATGTGGGGTCCTAATGTGTACCAATGTGGGGTCCTAATGTGCATCAATGTGGGGTCCTAATGTGTACCAATGTGGGTCCTAATGTGTATCAATGTGGGGGTCCTAATGTGTACCAATGTGGGGGTCCTAATGTGTACCAATATGGGGGTCCTAATGCATATCAATGTGGGGTCTTAATGAGTATCAATGTGGGGGTCCTAATGTGTACCAATGTGGGGGTCCTAATGTGTATCAATGTGGGGGTCCTAATGTGTATCAATGTGGGGGTCCTAATGTGTATCAACGTGGGGTCTTAATGTGTATCAATGTGGGGTCTTAATGTGTATCAATGTGGAATAAGTTCAGGAATAAGTTATATCTAGCAACAAATATCTTCTCAGACATAGTGTGTATCAATGTGGGGTCCTAATGTGTACCAATGTGGGGTCCTAATGTGCATCAATGTGGGGGTCCTAATGTGTACCAATGTGGGTCCTAATGTGCATCAATGTGGGGGTCCTAATGTGTACCAATGTGGGTCCTAATGTGTATCAATGTGGGGGTCCTAATGTGTAGCAATGTGGGGGTCCTAATGTGTACCAATGTGGGGGTCCTAATGTGTACCAATGTGGGGGTCCTAATGTGAATCAATGTGGGGTCTTAATGTGTATCAATGTGGGGTCTTAATGTGTATCAATGTGGGGGTCCTAATGTGTACCAATGTGGGGGTCCTAATGTGTATCAATGTGGGGGTCCTAATGTGTACCAATGTGGGGGTCCTAATGTGTATCAATGTGGGGGTCCTAATGTGTATCAATGTGGGGTCCTAATATGCACCAATGTGGGGTCCTAATGTGTATAAATGTGGGGTCTTAATGTATATCAATGTGGGGGTCCTAATGTGTATCAATGTGGGGTCTTAATGTGTCCCAATGTGGGGTCTTAATGTGTATCAATGTGGGGGTCTTAATGTGTATCAATGTGGGGTCTTAATGTGTATCAATGTGGGGTCTTAATGTGTATCAATGTGGAATAAGTTCAGGAATAAGTTATATCTAGCAACAAATATCTTCTCAGACATAATGTGTATCAATGTGGGATCCTAATGTGTACCAATGTGGGGTCCTAATGTGCATCAATGTGGGGGTCCTAATGTGTACCAATGTGGGTCCTAATGTGTATCAATGTGGGGGTCCTAATGTGTATCAATGTGGGGTCTCAATGTGTATCAATGTGAGGTCTTAATGTGTATCAATGTGGGGTCTTAATATGTATAAATGTGGGGGTCCTAATGTGTATCAATGTGGGGTCTTAATGTGTATCAATGTGGGGTCTTAATATGTATAAATGTGGGGGTCCTAATGTGTATCAATGTGAGGTCTTAATGTGTATCAATGTGGGGTCTTAATATGTATAAATGTGGGGGTCCTAATGTGTATCAATGTGAGGTCTTAATGTGTATCAATGTAGGGGTCTCAATGTGTATCAATGTGGGGTCTTAATGTGTATCAATGTGGGGTCTTAATGTGTATGAATGTGAGGTCTCAATGTGTATCAATGTGAGGTCTTAATGTGTATCAATGTTGGGTCTTAATATGTATAAATGTGGGGGTCCTAATGTGTATCAATGTGGGGTCTTAATGTGTATCAATGTGGGGTCTTAATGTGTATCAATGTGGGGGTCCTAATGTGTATCAATGTGGGGTCTTAATGTGTACCAATGTGGGGCCTTAATGTGTATCAATGTGGGGGTGTTAATGTGTATCAATGTGGGGTCTTAATGTGTATCAATGTGGGGTCTTAATGTGTATCAATGTGGAATAAGTTCAGGAATAAGTTATATCTAGCAACAAATATCTTCTCAGACATAATGTGTATCAATGTGGGGGTCCTAATGTGTACCAATGTGGGGGTCCTAATGTGTACCAATATGGGCGTCCTAATGCATATCAATGTGGGGTCTTAATGTGTATCAATGTGGGGGTCCTAATGTGTACCAATGTGGGGGTCCTAATGTGTATCAATGTGGGGGTCCTAATGTGTATCAATGTGGGGGTCCTAATGTGTATCAATGTGGGGTCCTAATGTGTACCAATGTGGGGGTCCTAATGTGTATCAATGTGGAGGGGGTCCTAATGTGTACCAATGTGGGGGTCCTAATGTGTATCAATGTAGGGGTCCTAATGTGTATCAATGTGGGGTCTTAATGTGTATCAATGTGGGGGCCCTCATGTGTATCAATGTGGGGTCTTAATGTGTCCCAATGTGGGGTCTTAATGTGTATCAATGTGGGGTCTTAATGTGTATCAATGTGGGGGTCCTAATGTGTATCAATGTGGGGTCCTAATGTGTACCAATGTGGGGGTCTTAATGTGTATCAATGTGGGGTCTTAATGTGTATCAATGTGGGGTCTTAATGTGTATCAATGTGGTGTCCTAATGTGTATCAATGTGGGGTCTTAATGTGTACCAATGTGGGGTCTTAATGTGTACAGATGTGGGGTCTTAATGTGTACCAATGTGGGGTCTTAATGTGTATCAATATGGGGTCTTAATGTGTCCCAATGTGGGGTCTTAATGTGTACAGATGTGGGGTCTTAATGTGTACCAATGTGGGGCCTTAATGTGTATCAATGTGGGGGTCTTAATGTGTATCAATGTGGGGGTCCTAATGTGTATCAATGTGGGGTCTTAATGTGTACCAATGTGGGGCCTTAATGTGTATCAATGTGGGGGTCTTAATGTGTATCAATGTGGGGTCTTAATGTGTATCAATGTGGGGTCTTAATGTGTATCAATGTGGAATAAGTTCAGGAATAAGTTATATCTAGCAACAAATATCTTCTCAGACATAATGTGTATCAATGTGGGGTCCTAATGTGTACCAATGTGGGGTCCTAATGTGCATCAATGTGGGGTCCTAATGTGTACCAATGTGGGTCCTAATGTGTATCAATGTGGGGGTCCTAATGTGTACCAATGTGGGGGTCCTAATGTGTACCAATATGGGGGTCCTAATGCATATCAATGTGGGGTCCTAATGTGTACCAATGTGGGGGTCCTAATGTGTATCAATGTGGGGGTCCTAATGTGTATCAATGTGGGGGTCCTAATGTGTATCAACGTGGGGTCTTAATGTGTATCAATGTGGGGTCTTAATGTGTATCAATGTGGAATAAGTTCAGGAATAAGTTATATCTAGCAACAAATATCTTCTCAGACATAGTGTGTATCAATGTAGGGTCCTAATGTGTACCAATGTGGGGTCCTAATGTGCATCAATGTGGGGGTCCTAATGTGTACCAATGTGGGTCCTAATGTGCATCAATGTGGGGGTCCTAATGTGTACCAATGTGGGTCCTAATGTGTATCAATGTGGGGGTCCTAATGTGTAGCAATGTGGGGGTCCTAATGTGTACCAATGTGGGGGTCCTAATATGTACCAATGTGGGGGTCCTAATGTGAATCAATGTGGGGTCTTAATGTGTATCAATGTGGGGTCTTAATGTGTATCAATGTGGGGGTCCTAATGTGTACCAATGTGGGGGTCCTAATGTGTATCAATGTGGGGGTCCTAATGTGTACCAATGTGGGGGTCCTAATGTGTATCAATGTGGGGGTCCTAATGTGTATCAATGTGGGGTCCTAATATGCACCAATGTGGGGTCCTAATGTGTATAAATGTGGGGTCTTAATGTATATCAATGTGGGGGTCCTAATGTGTATCAATGTGGGGTCTTAATGTGTCCCAATGTGGGGTCTTAATGTGTATCAATGTGGGGGTCTTAATGTGTATCAATGTGGGGTCTTAATGTGTATCAATGTGGGGTCTTAATGTGTATCAATGTGGAATAAGTTCAGGAATAAGTTATATCTAGCAACAAATATCTTCTCAGACATAATGTGTATCAATGTGGGATCCTAATGTGTACCAATGTGGGGTCCTAATGTGCATCAATGTGGGGGTCCTAATGTGTACCAATGTGGGTCCTAATGTGTATCAATGTGGGGGTCCTAATGTGTATCAATGTGGGGTCTCAATGTGTATCAATGTGAGGTCTTAATGTGTATCAATGTGGGGTCTTAATATGTATAAATGTGGGGGTCCTAATGTGTATCAATGTGGGGTCTTAATGTGTATCAATGTGGGGTCTTAATATGTATAAATGTGGGGGTCCTAATGTGTATCAATGTGAGGTCTTAATGTGTATCAATGTGGGGTCTTAATATGTATAAATGTGGGGGTCCTAATGTGTATCAATGTGAGGTCTTAATGTGTATCAATGTAGGGGTCTCAATGTGTATCAATGTGGGGTCTTAATGTGTATCAATGTGGGGTCTTAATGTGTATGAATGTGAGGTCTCAATGTGTATCAATGTGAGGTCTTAATGTGTATCAATGTTGGGTCTTAATATGTATAAATGTGGGGGTCCTAATGTGTATCAATGTGGGGTCTTAATGTGTATCAATGTGGGGTCTTAATGTGTATCAATGTGGGGGTCCTAATGTGTATCAATGTGGGGTCTTAATGTGTACCAATGTGGGGCCTTAATGTGTATCAATGTGGGGGTGTTAATGTGTATCAATGTGGGGTCTTAATGTGTATCAATGTGGGGTCTTAATGTGTATCAATGTGGAATAAGTTCAGGAATAAGTTATATCTAGCAACAAATATCTTCTCAGACATAATGTGTATCAATGTGGGGGTCCTAATGTGTACCAATGTGGGGGTCCTAATGTGTACCAATATGGGCGTCCTAATGCATATCAATGTGGGGTCTTAATGTGTATCAATGTGGGGGTCCTAATGTGTACCAATGTGGGGGTCCTAATGTGTATCAATGTGGGGGTCCTAATGTGTATCAATGTGGGGGTCCTAATGTGTATCAATGTGGGGTCCTAATGTGTACCAATGTGGGGGTCCTAATGTGTATCAATGTGGAGGGGGTCCTAATGTGTACCAATGTGGGGGTCCTAATGTGTATCAATGTAGGGGTCCTAATGTGTATCAATGTGGGGTCTTAATGTGTATCAATGTGGGGGCCCTCATGTGTATCAATGTGGGGTCTTAATGTGTCCCAATGTGGGGTCTTAATGTGTATCAATGTGGGGTCTTAATGTGTATCAATGTGGGGGTCCTAATGTGTATCAATGTGGGGTCCTAATGTGTACCAATGTGGGGGTCTTAATGTGTATCAATGTGGGGTCTTAATGTGTATCAATGTGGGGTCTTAATGTGTATCAATGTGGTGTCCTAATGTGTATCAATGTGGGGTCTTAATGTGTACCAATGTGGGGTCTTAATGTGTACAGATGTGGGGTCTTAATGTGTACCAATGTGGGGTCTTAATGTGTATCAATATGGGGTCTTAATGTGTCCCAATGTGGGGTCTTAATGTGTACAGATGTGGGGTCTTAATGTGTATGAATGTGGGGTCTTAATGTGTATCAATGTGGGGTCTTAATGTGTATCAATGTGGGGTCTTAATGTGTATCAATGTGGGGTCTTAATGTGTATCAATGTGGGGTCTTAATGTGTATCAATGTGGGGTCTTAATGTGTATCAATGTGGGGGTCCTAATGTGTATCAATGTGGGGTCTTAATGTTTACCAATGTGGGGTCTTAATTTGTATCAATGTGGGGTCTTAATGTGTATTAATGTGGGGTCTTAATGTGTATCAATGTGGGGGTCCTAATGTGTATCAATGTGGGGTCTTAATGTGTATCAATGTAGGGGTCCTAATGTGTACCAATGTGGGGTCTTAATGTGTATCAATGTGGGGTCTTAATGTGTATCAATGTGGGGGTCCTAATGTGTATCAATGTGGGGTCTTAATGTGTATCAATGTGTGGTCTTAATGTGTATCAATGTGGGGTCTTAATGTGTATCAATGTGGGGTCTTAATGTGTATCAATGTGGGGTCTTAATGTGTATCAATGTGGGGGTCCTAATCAGGCATGCGTTGTTCATGGGACGGGGTAGCACGGTGTGGGACCTCACTCGCTATTTGCGTATCAATAGCTCCGGTCGTCAGGTGTGTTAAATACGTTCTCAGACACATTCACACCTAACCTTGTTGTGAAGACGTGTTACATTCCATTCGTAGAGGCAATTAGGCACTGTCTTTAGTCTGTGCCCAAGCGAGGGGACATTAAATGCGCATTCGCGGGAGCGCGCGCACGCGCCGGGAGCGCGCGTGCATGTGGTGCGTGTCACCCCAGATGATTTCAATAACGCACCACTGGTCCTAATGTGTATCAATGTGGGGTCTTAATGTTTACCAATGTGGGGTCTTAATTTGTATCAATGTGGGGTCTTAATGTGTATCAATGTGGGGTCTTAATGTGTATCAATGTGGGGGTCCTAATGTGTATCAATGTGGGGTCTTAATGTGTATCAATGTAGGGGTCCTAATGTGTACCAATGTGGGGTCTTAATGTGTATCAATGTGGGGTCTTAATGTGTATCAATGTGGGGGTCTTAATGTGTATCAATGTGGGGGTCCTAATGTGTATCAATGTGGGGTCTTAATGTGTCCCAATGTGGGGTCTTAATGTGTATCAATGTGGGGTCTTAATGTGTATCAATGTGGGATCTTAATGTGTATCAATGTGGGGTCTTAATGTGTATCAATGTGGGGGTCCTAATGTGTATCAATGTGGGGTCTTAATGTTTACCAATGTGGGGTCTTAATTTGTATCAATGTGGGGTCTTAATGTGTATCAATGTGGGGGTCCTAATGTGTATCAATGTGGGGTCTTAATGTGTATCAATGTAGGGGTCCTAATGTGTACCAATGTGGGGTCTTAATGTGTATCAATGTGGGGTCTTAATGTGTATCAATGTGGGGGTCCTAATGTGTATCAATGTGGGGTCTTAATGTGTATCAATGTGGGGTCTCAATGTGTATCAATGTGAGGTCTTAATGTGTATCAATGTGGGGTCTTAATATGTATAAATGTGGGGGTCCTAATGTGTATCAATGTGGGGTCTTAATATGTATAAATGTGGGGGTCCTAATGTGTATCAATGTGAGGTCTTAATGTGTATCAATGTGGGGTCTTAATATGTATAAATGTGGGGGTCCTAATGTGTATCAATGTGAGGTCTTAATGTGTATCAATGTAGGGGTCTCAATGTGTATCAATGTGGGGTCTTAATGTGTATCAATGTGGGGTCTTAATGTGTATGAATGTGAGGTCTCAATGTGTATCAATGTGAGGTCTTAATGTGTATCAATGTTGGGTCTTAATATGTATAAATGTGGGGGTCCTAATGTGTATCAATGTGGGGTCTTAATGTGTATCAATGTGGGGTCTTAATGTGTATCAATGTGGGGGTCCTAATGTGTATCAATGTGGGGTCTTAATGTGTACCAATGTGGGGCCTTAATGTGTATCAATGTGGGGGTGTTAATGTGTATCAATGTGGGGTCTTAATGTGTATCAATGTGGGGTCTTAATGTGTATCAATGTGGAATAAGTTCAGGAATAAGTTATATCTAGCAACAAATATCTTCTCAGACATAATGTGTATCAATGTGGGGGTCCTAATGTGTACCAATGTGGGGGTCCTAATGTGTACCAATATGGGCGTCCTAATGCATATCAATGTGGGGTCTTAATGTGTATCAATGTGGGGGTCCTAATGTGTACCAATGTGGGGGTCCTAATGTGTATCAATGTGGGGGTCCTAATGTGTATCAATGTGGGGGTCCTAATGTGTATCAATGTGGGGTCCTAATGTGTACCAATGTGGGGGTCCTAATGTGTATCAATGTGGAGGGGGTCCTAATGTGTACCAATGTGGGGGTCCTAATGTGTATCAATGTAGGGGTCCTAATGTGTATCAATGTGGGGTCTTAATGTGTATCAATGTGGGGGCCCTCATGTGTATCAATGTGGGGTCTTAATGTGTCCCAATGTGGGGTCTTAATGTGTATCAATGTGGGGTCTTAATGTGTATCAATGTGGGGGTCCTAATGTGTATCAATGTGGGGTCCTAATGTGTACCAATGTGGGGGTCTTAATGTGTATCAATGTGGGGTCTTAATGTGTATCAATGTGGGGTCTTAATGTGTATCAATGTGGTGTCCTAATGTGTATCAATGTGGGGTCTTAATGTGTACCAATGTGGGGTCTTAATGTGTACAGATGTGGGGTCTTAATGTGTACCAATGTGGGGTCTTAATGTGTATCAATATGGGGTCTTAATGTGTCCCAATGTGGGGTCTTAATGTGTACAGATGTGGGGTCTTAATGTGTATGAATGTGGGGTCTTAATGTGTATCAATGTGGGGTCTTAATGTGTATCAATGTGGGGTCTTAATGTGTATCAATGTGGGGTCTTAATGTGTATCAATGTGGGGTCTTAATGTGTATCAATGTGGGGTCTTAATGTGTATCAATGTGGGGGTCCTAATGTGTATCAATGTGGGGTCTTAATGTTTACCAATGTGGGGTCTTAATTTGTATCAATGTGGGGTCTTAATGTGTATTAATGTGGGGTCTTAATGTGTATCAATGTGGGGGTCCTAATGTGTATCAATGTGGGGTCTTAATGTGTATCAATGTAGGGGTCCTAATGTGTACCAATGTGGGGTCTTAATGTGTATCAATGTGGGGTCTTAATGTGTATCAATGTGGGGGTCCTAATGTGTATCAATGTGGGGTCTTAATGTGTATCAATGTGTGGTCTTAATGTGTATCAATGTGGGGTCTTAATGTGTATCAATGTGGGGTCTTAATGTGTATCAATGTGGGGTCTTAATGTGTATCAATGTGGGGGTCCTAATCAGGCATGCGTTGTTCATGGGACGGGGTAGCACGGTGTGGGACCTCACTCGCTATTTGCATATCAATAGCTCCGGTCGTCAGGTGTGTTAAATACGTTCTCAGACACATTCACACCTAACCTTGTTGTGAAGACGTGTTACATTCCATTCGTAGAGGCAATTAGGCACTGTCTTTAGTCTGTGCCCAAGCGAGGGGACATTAAATGCGCATTCGCGGGAGCGCGCGCACGCGCCGGGAGCGCGCGTGCACGTGGTGCGTGTCACCCCAGATGATTTCAATAACGCACCACTGGTCCTAATGTGTATCAATGTGGGGTCTTAATGTTTACCAATGTGGGGTCTTAATTTGTATCAATGTGGGGTCTTAATGTGTATCAATGTGGGGTCTTAATGTGTATCAATGTGGGGGTCCTAATGTGTATCAATGTGGGGTCTTAATGTGTATCAATGTAGGGGTCCTAATGTGTACCAATGTGGGGTCTTAATGTGTATCAATGTGGGGTCTTAATGTGTATCAATGTGGGGGTCCTAATGTGTATCAATGTGGGGTCTTAATGTGTATCAATGTGGGGGTCCTAATGTGTATCAATGTGGGGTCTTAATGTGTCCCAATGTGGGGTCTTAATGTGTATCAATGTGGGGTCTTAATGTGTATCAATGTGGGATCTTAATGTGTATCAATGTGGGGTCTTAATGTGTATCAATGTGGGGGTCCTAATGTGTATCAATGTGGGGTCTTAATGTTTACCAATGTGGGGTCTTAATTTGTATCAATGTGGGGTCTTAATGTGTATCAATGTGGGGTCTTAATGTGTATCAATGTGGGGGTCCTAATGTGTATCAATGTGGGGTCTTAATGTGTATCAATGTAGGGGTCCTAATGTGTACCAATGTGGGGTCTTAATGTGTATCAATGTGGGGTCTTAATGTGTATCAATGTGGGGGTCCTAATGTGTATCAATGTGGGGTCTTAATGTGTATCAATGTGGGGGTCCTAATGTGTATCAATGTGGGGTCTTAATGTCTCCCAATGTGGGGTCTTAATGTGTATCAATGTGGGGTCTTAATGTGTATCAATGTGGGGTCTTAATGTGTATCAATGTGGGGTCTTAATGTGACCCGATGTGGGGTCTCAATGTGTACAGATGTGGGGTCTTAATGTGTATCAATGTGGGGTCTTAATGTGTATCAATGTGGGGTCTTAATGTGTATCAATGTGGGGTCTTAATGTGTATCAATGTGGGGTCTTAATGTGTATCAATGTGGGGGTCCTAATGTGTACCAATGTGGGGTCTTAATGTGTACCAATGTGGGGTCTTAATGTGTATAAATGTGGAGTATTAATGTGTATCAATGTGCGGTCTTAATGTGTATCAATGTGGTGTCCTAATGTGTATCAATGTGGGGGTCTTAATGTGTATCAATGTGGGGTCTTAATGTGTATCAATGTAGGGGTCCTAATGTGTACCAATGTGGGGTCTTAATGTGTATCAATGTGGGGTCTTAATGTGTATCAATGTGGGGGTCCTAATGTGTACCAATGTGGGGTCTTAATGTGTACCAATGTGGGGTCTTAATGTGTATAAATGTGGAGTATTAATGTGTATCAATGTGCGGTCTTAATGTGTATCAATGTGGTGTCCTAATGTGTATCAATGTGGGGGTCTTAATGTGTATCAATGTGGGGTCTTAATGTGTATCAATGTGGGGGTCCTAATGTGTATCAATGTGGGGGTCTTAATGTGTATCAATGTGGGGTCTTAATGTGTATCAATATGGGGGTCTTAATGTGTATCAATGTGGGGTCTTAATGTGTATCAATGTGGGGTCTTATTGTGTATCAATGTGGGGTCTTAATGTGTATCAATGTGGGGTCTTAATGTGTATCAATGTGGGGTCTTAATGTGTATCAATGTGGGGTCTTAATGTGTATCAATGTGTGGTCTTAATGTGTATCAAGGTGGGGGTTATAATGTGTATCAATGTGGGGTCTTAATGTGTATCAATGTGGGGTCTTAATGTGTACCAATGTGGGGTCTTAATGTGTATCAATGTGGGGTCTTAATGTGTATCAATGTGGCGTCTTAATGTGTACCAATGTGGGGTCTTAATGTGTATCAATGTGGGGTATTAATGTGTATCAATGTGGGGGTCCTAATGTGTATCAATGTGGGGGTTAACTTATAATGTGTATCAATGTGGGGTCTTAATGTGTATCAATGTGGGGGTCCTAATGTGTATAAATGTGGGGGTTATATTATAATGTGTATCAATGTGGGGTCTTAATGTGTATCAGTGTGGGGTCTTAATGTGTACCAATGTGGGGGTCCTTGACGTGAAAAAGGTTGACCACTGCTTTACTGAAACATGACGTCAAGTCAAATAGCAAAGCACATCAAGGATACCTTGTATGAGCTCTCAGCCGATACCTTCTATGTAGACCGTAGAAGAACCATAGCTCCCCTTTGGGTTGGAACGTGGCGCCATCTGCAGGCAAAAAGGCAGAACTGTCCCATTTCCATGGAAACAAGATGTGAGAGCGCCAGTAGCTGCCCCTGGCAACACAGAGATGATGGAACCTCTCGTCGACAGGTCAGCAGCTGTCAGTCACGGGAGGGGGGGGGGGATCGCCGCTGGCAGCGTGTATGCTTTCTACAACGCAGTTGGGTTTCCGGGTTCCTCTGATTGGCCACTAAGCCCACGTGACCCTACGCTATTACGCCCCCTTATCGCCGCCAGTTATCGCTTACGCCCGCGCATGCGCATGAGCCGCGACAAGCCCCTCGTAACGAATCATTAAAAAAATATACCGTTAACTGGAATATGTTGTTTCTTTACACATATGTTGGATTATGTACAAATCTAATCATGACATTTAAGACATGCATGACATACAGACAGGGGCGTAGCTGGAGGGGGGGGGGGGGGTAGTTTAGGATGATTCCAATGGCCCAGCACTGGGGGGGGGGCCCAACATTTTATTTTTATTTGTATTTTTTACTAGACATCACCCACTGTATTATTGATGCTCTCATTGATACTATGTTTGTTTCTGAAGTGTGTGTGGGTGTGTGTGTGTGTGTGTGTGTGTGTGTGTGTGTGTGTGTGTGTGAGATATATATAGAGAGAGGGGTAGAGAGCTGGTAGACTATTGCATTGGTCCATTCATTGAAGATGAACGCAAAGCGACATCCTTTACTAGGCTCACCCACCAACAGTGCTGGTGCTGAACTGCTGATCCGAATGTATAGGTAAAAACCATATTATGCGTTTTCATCAATAAAAAAATGGCAAACAAAATTTAACTTGCTACACCCCTGCATACAGATATATATATATCTCTGACTCTGAGCACCTGAAGACTGTGCTATTAAACCAGGAAGAGCAGCACTATGTCAGCAGAGTAGTACCGTAACGAATCATTAAAAAAATATACCGTTAACTGGAATATGTTGTTTCTTTACACATATGTTGGATTATGTAAACCAATAAAAAATTGCACGACTCTGGCTTCATCAGAAAGATCTCTGAGCCGAGAGGCATTCTATAAAGCTGGGAACGAGGTTAGTCCTTCTCAGCCAACCTCAGCGCGCTATTGGCTGAGGTTGAGTAAAATGCCATGGTAAGCCAATCAAAGGTAGAGGTGGGCGGGTTCATCCAGTGTCTGCACACAGTGCGACAACACAAGCCAGTCAACGTGAGACCGCGTCCGTGTACGTTTTGATAGTTGTTTTGGTGGCCAAATAATCCAAAACGAATCCAACGAACAACACACGCGAGCATTCAATGACAGGCCGCGGGTCCATGAGCGTTTTTGTTCACTCTAGTCTTGTGTTAGTTGTGTGTTGGGTCCGTGTACGTTTTGATTGTTCGTTTTTCGTTTCAAAAGGAAAAACGAAAAAACGAAAAAAAAACGGAAATACGAGGTGTTTCCTATTTCCGTTTGAAACCAAAATCGAAAAAACGGGGAAAAACTGAAATACGGAGCTGTTTTTCGTATTTTGAAGAATGGAGAACGGAACCACGTGACAAGTACATTTTCAATGTAAAAGCCATGCACGATCTAACGTTAACGAATATGTATAACGTTATGAATAAATACATGCATACAGATCTATACCAGGGTAACGTTATGATACATACATTTTTTGTTTTGTGCATTTCATTTCTAGACATGATATTTTATGTGAAGTAATATGGAAATAGCCTGTGTCTGTGGTCTGTCCCAACTTAAGCAGTGTTGTCTAAACGCACGTTATACAGATATCCTAGTTCAGTGCAGTGGTCGGCAATAGGCGGCTCGCAGACCGAAATAGGTCCGCCAGCAATAATATCTGCCGATCAGATTATTTTGAGAATATGATTTGTGATGAAGACTCGCTTTATTGTATCGGAATCGGGAGACTTAGGTAAAGTTAGAAAGATATTCACAGATTCGAATTTCCGCGTCAATAATTCTTAAGCGAAATGTTTTTAAAACACAAAGGACACCTCTTTCCTATCGTAGTAAGGTAGACAGTACAACCTTACTTTCACCTAAACGAGGCGAGCCGGCCTCGGAGCTGTACATTTAATAATAATATTAATAATTGATCTATATGTGCAGTCGGCCTTGACGAGGCAAGTGCGCAGCCAGGGATCGTCTAAAAAGTGCAACACCGAAAAGAGGCACTGCAAAAAGATTGATTGATTGATTGAAAAGTTTATTAACAGATTGCAGAATGGGTACAGTACAGTACAGCTCAATACATACAATTGTTAAGGGGATGCAGACCAGAGAAAGACTTTCGTCTTGTTTACATCAGGGTCCCCCATTTTCAATTCATCATAACATATATGACATACATGACATACAGATAGACAGTACTGCTACATCTATACATTTATGACATATCATATTTGCAAATACAGTACTGTTTGTGATACAAAAATGTCCAGAAAAAGAGTGTATATACATTTGGCGTAGAAACTGTACATTGGAGGAGGTTGGGTGGGTGGGGTGGGGTTGGGTGGGTGAGGGCTGTACATTGGAGGTGGGGGGGGGGGGTTGGGTAGGGGACACACACACATTTTACACTGTACATTGGAATACTGACAAAGCCTTACTTGGTCATTTACTGTACAACTAGGTTAGGACATTTGTAGGGGCCAGTTTCGAATTGCAGTCTCACATAGGTGTTTTTTGAGAGTGTTTTTGAAAGTGGGTAGTGATTCACATTCCTTTACAGCTTTAGGTAGGGCGTTCCACATTGATGTGGCATAATTGCGAAACGTGTTTAGTCCCTTGTTTGAGCCGAATCTGGGTTTTACATGATTTGTGGAGCTCCCTCTGGTGTTGTGATCGTGGTATTCACTGACCTTTGGGAAGTATTTTGACATGTACATGGGTACCTTGGTCGCGTAGTGTATCTTGTAGACCAGGCCCATTGCAAGTTGCTGTACTCTGTCGTCTACTCTAAGCCATCCTAGGTTGTCAAAGTGGGCAGGGGTGAGGTGGGTTCTAGGAGTCAGGTCAAGCAGTAGTCTGACTAGCTTGTTTTGAGATGTTTGTAATTTGTTTTTTAGTGCCTTTGAGGTGCTTTGGTACCATGAGGTGCAAGCATAGTCGTAGTACCCTTGAATGAGTTCTCCTGCTAGAGTCTTCAGGGTATTCTTGTTTACCAGAGAGGAGATCCGGTACAAGAATCGCATTCGTTGGTTGACTTTTTTTTATTACATTGGATGCCATTTTGTCACAGGAAAGATTAGCCTCTAGGATGGAATCCAGGTAGTTAATTTCATCTTTCCTTGTGATAATATTGTCACCCACTGTAACCGAGAAGCCGTCGGTCTTGCTGAGTTTGTTATTTGAACCGAAGAGAATGGACTCTGTTTTGCCCATGTGTAATGATAGTTTGTTGTCGGCGAGCCATATGCAGATTTTGCCTAGTTCCGAGCTGAGGGCTTTTTCAACCTGTAACTTGTTCTTGTCAGAGACCAGCAGGGCTGAGTCGTCCGCAAACAGGAACAAGTTGCAGTCACAAGCTGACGACATGTCATTTGCATAAATTAGGAATAGTAGCGATCCTAGTATGCTTCCTTGTGGAACACCACAGCTCACTGTGAGGGGGGGGGATAGGGTACCGTTTACCTCCACCATCTGTTCCCTCCCCTCCAGGTAGGATTGTATCCAGCTCACTGATAAACTATCAAAACCAATTGCTTTTAGCTTCACGTCATACAGTGTATAGTGTCACCAAAATCACTGCACACATCATCAATGGTATCCTATTGGTTATACTACAACACTTAGATTTGAAAAAAATGCTTTTTCATAATTCTGGGGATTTTGTATTGGAAAAAAACATTAAATATCTTCACTCAGAGTGTAGTGTCACCAAACTCACTTAACAGATCAATTTTATCCTATTGGTTATACTACAACACTTAGATTAAAAAAAAAATATATATATATATCCTTTTTCATAATTTGGGGGATTTTTGATTGAGGAAAATAGTATAAAATAGTTCACTCTTGTACACTGTAGTACCACCAAATTCAGTTAAAAAAAAGCATTGCAAAATCATCACAGTAGAAAAAAAGATTGCACATCGGCGGAAAATATTGCACATGAACCATTATTGCATTATTGCACATGTCCCAACATCTGTCATATTGCACATACAAGTATAAATTATAGTGAGGTGGGTTGTAGATGTGGTGGCAACAATAGGGGGCGGGGGGGGGGGGGTGATTGTTCAGTTCAGTGATGTGTGAATGTATCTGAGAACGTATTTGAACACACTTGACGACCTGAGCTATTGTTATGCAAGGTAGCCAGGTGGGTACTTAGCGAGTTGGCGCATCAGTCGAGTGCAGCGCATTCCTCATGAGGTTTGGTGTGAACGATGGTCTGACTCAGGCAGAGCACCGTTCACACCAAACCTGTGAATGTGATTACCATGAATTGTTATGCTTATGCAAGGTAATAATAATAATAATAATGGATTGGATGTATATAGTGCTCTTCGTGACACCCCAGAGACCCCAGAGCGCAGCTACATGACATGTATGAAAGGTGCTTTATAAATACTTACTTACTTACTTACTTACTTACAGAGTCCATTATTCGTTCATACACAGTCATACCGGTGGTGGTAAGCTACAATTGCAGCCAGAGCTGCCCTGAGGCAGACTCGCGGAAGCGTGGCGAATAATCATCGGCTACGGCCCCTCCGACCACCACCAACATTCATTCACATGCATACACATTCATACGAGGCAAGTAGGTTAAGTGTCTTGCCCAAGGACACAACGGCAGTGGGATGGACATGGGCTTGAGCGGGATTCGAACCACCAACCCTTCGATCATTGGACGACCCGCTCTACCCCTGAGCCACGCCGCCCCACTGCCCCCCAAGGTAGCCAGGTACACGCGACGAGTCGAGTGCAGCGCTTTCTTGCATGCACGCGCTTCTGCTCACAAAAGCTTGGTTGCCCGGTGTGCAACCCCGTCCCATGAGCAACGCACCTCACACCAACACCATGGAACTAATGACCAATTTTACAACGTTCCCTGTCAGAATAGTCAGTAATTTTATATAGTGCTAGCTAACGTTTCAACATACTTGTCTTGTTCCCCATCAGCACTGGCAAATGCACTATTACTAAACTAGTTACAGTAGGTTGCTAGCTACATCTGCTTCCACGTCTTGTGTTGAATGTCGGACTGGGACTTGACATGACATTACCAACATCTTTGAATATTTTTTTTTTATTTTTTTTATAGTTGACCAATGAGGTCAACAGGCTACTACCGGCAATGTCTGTAATAATAATAATAATAATAATAATAATAATAATAATAATAATAATAATAATAATAATAATAATAATAATAATAATAATAATAATAATAATAATAATAATAATAATAATAATAATAATAAAACAAGAATAAAACATTAAAAAATGTAATTACAAAAAAAATTATAATAATAATAATATTTTTTATCTTAGGGGGGCTAATATTACATTCAGCCCCCCTAAAAAGGGTCTAGAACCGGCACTGGCTTGCACACAGATGGTTATTTTTGAAAATGATTTTGTTTATGGAATTCATTCTTATATACGTATATAAAATTCATAAAAAATAGTTGATAACTTGACACTTTAGGGAGTACAATTAACACTCCCAAATAGTAAAAATGTAACTTGGAGCAGTGTTATTTATCTAATCCCCTTAGTGTTACTTTAACTCTGTTTTGGAGTTAAAGAAGGAACTGGCATAGTGTTAAATGTTTAACTATTTTACAAGTGTTAATTGGAGCTATATAAACCCTGAAAAAGTGTTGAAATCAACTCTGGGAGTTAATTCAACACTGGTCTTTTTGCTGTGGGCCGGTCCTTCAATGTGTCCAATAGACTGCTGCAGTCATTCTAGTCTGTAGTGGCCAGCATCCTCTTCTATGCTGGGGGCGCTACATCAACTCAAGGGACACATGATGTAAACAAGACAATGTCTTTCTCTGGTCTGCATCCCCTTAACAATTGTGTGTATTGAGCCGTACTGTATTGTACCCATTCTGCAATCTGTTAAATAAAGTTTTCATTCATTCATTCATTCATTCACAAACTGAACAAGCTGAGCTCTGTGGTGGGAGTCGAGCTGGTCAGACTAGAGGTGATGACAGAGAGGGGGATGAGAAGGAAGCTGGCTGCTATCTGTGTTATCGAGACATGCACTACCTACTGCATATCACTACACTATCCTGGAGAATCCCTCCCCCACCCCTTCTACGAGGATAACCAGTAGGATAACATTGATGTGTGTGCAGTGAGTTTGGTGACACTACACTCTATAAGAGTGAAGATATTTAATGTTTTTTTCCAATACAAAATCCCCAGAATTATGAAAAAGCATTTTTTTCAAATCTAAGTGTTGTAGTACTGTATAACCAATAGGATACCATTGATGATGTGTGCAGTGATTTTGGTGACACTATACACTGTATGACGTGAAGTTATTGAATCTTTTTGCAGTGCCTCTTTTCGGTGTTGCACTTTTTAGACGATCCCTGGCTGCGCACTTGCCTCGTCAAGGCCGACTGCACATATAGATCAATTATTATTATTATTATTATTATTATTATTATTATTAAATGTACAGCTCCGAGGCCGGCTCGCCTCGTTTAGGTGAAAGTAAGGTTGTAGCTCATTGTCTACCTTACTACGATAGGAAAGAGGTGACGTCCTTTGTGTTTTAAAAACATTTCGCTTAAGAATTATTGACGCGGAAATTCGAATCTGTGAATATCTTTCTAACTTTACCTAAGTCTCCCGATTCGATACAATAAAGCGAGTCTTCATCACAAATCATATTCTCAAAATAATCTGATCGGCAGATATTATTGCTGGCGGACCTATTTCGGTCTGCGAGCCGCCTATTGCCGACCACTGCACTGAACTAGGATATCTGTATAACGTGCGTTTAGACAACACTGCTTGGGACAGACCACAGACACAGGCTATTTCCATATTATTAGGCTATTACTTCACATAAAATATCATGTCTAGAAATGAAATGCACAAAACATAAAATGTATGTATCATAACGTTACCCTGGTATAGATCTGTATGCATGTATTTATTCATAACGTTATACATATTCGTTAACGTTAGATCGTGCATGGCTTTTACATTGAAAAATGTACTTGTCACGTGGTTCCGTTCTCCATTCTTCACATCAAAAACGAAAAACGAACTATCAAAACGTACACAGCCCATTATTGACTCATTTTTTTCATTTGATTCTGATACCAAAATACGAAAAACAGCTCCGTATTTCAGTTTTTCCCCGTTTTTTCGATTTTGGTTTCAAACGGAAATAGGAAACACCTTGTATTTCCGTTTTTTTTCGTTTTTTCGTTTTTCCTTTTGAAACGAAAAACGAACTATCAAAACGTACACGGACCGTGTTGCACTGCAGTAGTGGAGGCTCGCCTCTGCTGACATAGTGTGTCATCATTGATAACCCTTCAAGTACAGGCATCGTTTCCATTGATAACCCTTGTAGAGGTGTCAAGTCCGACGCTGTGCTTGATGGATTCAGCGGTTTGCTGCAGAGTCAGAATCAGTGTAAATCTATGGAAGTCTCATAGCCTCCTAGAGTATTCCAACACTTCATTCATTAAAGTTCTGTCTCCCCAAGAGTTCTGAATTATTCATAGAGCTAACTTGTATTCTCATCCTCTCTCCTAGTCTGTACGGTGAAGACCTGGAGACACTGGCCTGCTGGTTAAGACCTGCTGGTTAAGCCCTGGAGACACTGACCTGCTGGTTAAGACCTGGAGACACTGACCTGCTGGTTAAGACCTGGAGACACTGACCTGCTGGTTAAGACCCGGAGACACTGACCTGCTGGTTAAGACCTGGAGACACTGACCTGCTGGTTAAGACCTGGAGACACTGGCCTGCTGGTTAAGACCTGGAGACACTGACCTGCTGGTTAAGACCAGGAGACACTGACCTGCTGGTTAAGACCTGGATACACTGAGCTGCTGGTTAAGACCTGGAGACACTGACCTGCTGGTTAAGACCTGGATACACTGACCTGCTGGTTAAGACCTGGAGACACTGGCCTGCTGGTTAAGACCTGGAGACACTGACCTGCTGGTTAAGACCTGGAGACACTGACCCGCTGGTTAAGACCTGGAGACACTGACCTGCTGGTTAAGACCTGGAGACACTGACCTGCTGGTTAAGACCTGGAGACACTGACCTGCCGGCTAAGACCTGGAGACACTGGCCTGCTGGTTAAGACCTGGAGACCTGCTGGTTAGACCTGGAGACACTGACCTGCTGGTTAAGACCTGGAGACACTGACCTGCTGGTTAAGACCTGGATACCTGCTGGTTAGACCTGGAGACACTGACCTGCTGGTTAAGACCTGGAGACACTGACCTGCTGGTTAAGACCTGGAGACACTGACTTGCTGGTTAAGACCTGGAGACACTGACCTGCTGGTTAAGACCTGGAGACACTGACCTGCTGGTTAAGACCTGGAGATGCTGACCTGCTGGTTAAGACCTGGAGACGCTGACCTGCTGGTTAAGACCTGGAGACACTGACCTGCTGGTTAGACCTGGAGACACTGACCTGCTGGTTAAGACCTGGAGACACTGACCTGCTGGTTAAGACCTGGAGACACTGACTTGCTGGTTAAGACCTGGAGACACTGACCTGCTGGTTAAGACCTGGAGACACTGACCTGCTGGTTAAGACCTGGAGACGCTGGCCTGCTGGTTAAGACCTGGAGACACTGACCTGCTGGTTAAGACCTGGAGACACTGACCTGCCCGGCTAATACCTGGAGACACTGACCTGCTGGTTAAGACCTGGAGACACTGTTCTGCTGGTTAAGACCTGGAGACACTGACCCGGCTCACAAGGAACTGCTCTGACTCACGCCCGGTTGACGACACCGGCCCCTGCTCTGATCCCGTCTGTCTGATTCTCCTGCCCCCTGTAGATACCCTGGACATTACGATTACCACCCGTGTACCGACCCCTGCCTGGACATTGACCATCCCATTAAACGCACCCATATTGGATTTTATCCAGTTCTGTCTGCCGCTTATCCTTGCCTGCACATTGGGTTCCAAACACAACCGTGATAAAAGGTTCACACACAGGACCTTCCAGCAGGCGCGGCAGTTGTCGGGGGATAGTAGTAGTAGTAGTAGTAATAATATAATAATAATAATGCAGGACCTCTTTAGGGGGTCTTTATTCGGCATGCAACGAACTGGACATGCAATTGGAGCGGCACACACACATCGGGATACACACACACACACATGCATTTCTCAGTCGCCGATGCGATTGAGTCTCTGCACTTGACCCATCCCGTCGTCCTTCCCCCCATGGGCAGCCGGGAGCAGATAGGGCATCAACGTGAGCCGCGCCCCGGGGACCAATCCAAGTGCTCCTGCCCGTCTTCGTCAAAGATTGTGGAATGATTGTGCATATTGTATTGCGTGTGATGACTGAATAAAACTACTACTACTACTAAAACTACTACTATTTCTACTATTACTACTACTACTACTACCACTACTACTGCTACTACTACTATTACTACTCGCAAGGGTTTCCCCCCCGATAAGATAAACCCAATGGAAAAACATGCACAACAACAGATCGCTAACGCTGTGGCGTCACAGCGTTAGCGATCTGTTGTTGTGCATGTTTTTCCATTGGGTTTATCTTATCGGGGGGAAACCCTTGCGAGTAGTAGTAGTAGTAGTAGTAGTAGTAGTAGTAGTAGTAGTAGTAGTAGTAGTGGTAGTAAAATAACTAAATGTAAATGTAGTAGTAGTAGTAGTAGTAATAGTAGAAATAGTAGTAGTTTTAGTAGTAGTAGTAGTTTTATTCAGTCATCACACGCAATACAATATGCACAATCATTCCACAATCTTTGATTTGGCAGTGACTGAAAAGGTACAGACTGAAGCATAATGCGTATACATGCCTGTCCTATATTCTTAACGAAATTAAGACAGTAAACAGTATTCTAAAAAAAACGAAGAGAATTATTCACATTTGTTATCTTCAAAAATAGCTATATGAACCATTTTCTTAAAAACCAAAAGCGAATGACATTCTTTAAATGTATATCAGCATTGTTCCACAAGTTAACCCCAACAATAGAAATACACCTCCTTTTAATCCCTTTCTTAGCTTTTTTGTTATGGTTTGACACCGACCCCAAACGCTAACGACACAAGAGAGTAGGATTCAGAGTTGCCAAATACGAGGGCTTGTTTATTTGGTAATAAGAATAAGTGAAACAGGGAAAGCAGGTCAACAAGAACAGGTACAATGAACAAGGGGCAAAGTTCTGCTGCTCTGCAGCTTCTCCCGGAAGGGTAGTCTTGGGAAGCAGGAGCAGACCTCTGTACCGCTCTGCAGAATTCTCACGGCGGATCTCTCAGAAGTTGTGCAAGACCGAGAGAGGGAGAGAGGGAACGAGTCAGTGACAGAGCAGACTTGAAACGAGCAGGAGGACAGGGTGTAATATTCTTCGTGTTAACAACACAGTGATGTGCAATATTCCAAAAACAGCCCAAGTGAATATCTTCATGTAAACACACAGTGAGCAAAAATCCAAACACTGTCCAAATGTGAAATAATATCTTCGTGTAAACACACAGTGAGCAAAAATCCAAACACTGTCCAAATGTGAAATAATATCTTCGGCGTGAGCAAACACACAGAGGGAGGTGGAAGATCCCAAAAATATTATTCCATAAAGGAAAGAGCAAAATCGATAATGGCTGGGTGAGTGACTGTTTGACAAAAAGGTGGTAGACTTCAGTGTAAAGGTTACACACGAAAATCGGAAATAGGTCAAGACAGTCAATCTAGAAAACTCACCCAGACGAGCTGCGTAAAAGGAACAGGAACAACAGAGGAGGCGAGCGCGCGCCACGGAGCAGGTATCCAAGCGAAGGCTTCTAGGAATTCCTGGAGAACAGCACAGTGAAACAGCAGCAACGGGGAAAAACATCCAGCGACAAATCAAGACGATCCAACAACTTAGGGTGGGGAAAACGGGGTATAAATAATGAGGGATCGATTGATTGAAAAGCAGTGACAGCTGGGGAATGTGATTGACAAGCGTGGGGAAGTGAGAGAACCAATCAGCGACGTCTCAGATGACGTCAACGGGGAGAAACGTGTGAACGAGGGAATTGAAATACTTGACAGAAAAAATGAATGAAAACAAAGCGAGGGTGGTTAAAGGAACAGAACGAGTGAGAAGGCAAGGACAGAAACCTCACAGTACCCCCCCCTCCACGGGAGCCACCCGGCGACCAGGCCGACCCGGCTCGTCAGGATGGGCCCGATGGAAGTCGGTGATCAAGCCGGGATCCACGATGAGCTGCCGGGAGACCCAGCTACGCTCCTCAGGGCCGTAACCCTCCCAGTCCACCAGGTATTGGAACCCCCGGCCCCGCCGACGAACGCCCATCAACCGGCGGACCTGCCACTGGGGGTGACCATCCACTAGCACAGGAGGCGGTGGATCAGGAGCTGGAGGCATAAGGGGACTGAGGGAGACGGGCTTAACCCGGGAGACATGGAACACGGGGTGGATGTGCATGGATGCAGGAAGCTTCAGGCGCAGGGCCGCCGGACTGAGTACCTTCAGGACCTCGAAAGGACCGACGAAGCGAGGGTTGAGCTTCTTGGCCGAGGACCGTAGCGGGAGGTCCTTCGCGGAGAGCCACACCCTCTGCCCAGGGCGGTAAGTCGGCGCGGGAACCCGGCGCCGGTCGGCACCACGACAGGCGCGCTCAGATGTCCGGAGCAGCGCGGTCCTGGTGATCTCCCAAACGCGACGGCAGCGGTCGAGGTGGACCTGCACGGAGGGAACTGCCACTTCCGTCTCCAGTGCGGGAAAAAGAGGGGGCTGGTAGCCCAGGGAGGCCTCAAAGGGGAGAGGCCGGTGGCGGAACTGACCATTGAGTTGATCGAGTATTCAACCCAGGGAAGGAAACGGCTCCAGGATGCCGGCCTCTCGGCTGCCACACACCGAAGAGCAGACTCCACGCTCTGGTTCATCCTCTCCGTCTGCCCGTTTGTCTGGGGATGGTAGCCAGAGGAGAGACTGACCGTTGCCCCCAATCCCTTGCAGAAAGCCCGCCATACCTGGGAGGTGAACTGGGGCCCCCGGTCAGAGACGATGTCCTGGGGAAAACCGTGAAGGCGGAACACGTGGTGCGTCAGGAGGTCCGCCGTCTCGGCTGCTGAGGGAAGCTTGGAGAGGGCCACGAGGTGGACCCCCTTGCTGAATCGATCCACCACGGTCAGAAGGCAGGTGTTCCCCTGGGAGGAGGGTAGACCAGTGACGAAGTCGAGCGCCACATGTGACCACGGACGGCTTGGAACGGGAAGTGGCTGCAAGAGCCCGGAGGGTGCCTGGTGAGAGGCCTTGCTGCGGGCACAGACCGCGCAGGCCAATACGAACTCCTTGACGTCGTTCCGCATGGTGGGCCACCAGAAACGACGAGCCAGGAAGGAGAACGTGCGATGGACGCCTGGGTGGCAGGCGAACCGGCTGGTATGGCCCCACAGCAGTACCTGGGACCGGACAGAGTCAGGGACGAAGAGACGGCTCCTAGGGACGTTGCTTGGAGCACGTTGGAAGCGTAGGGCACGCCTCACCACACCCTCGATGCCCAAGGTGATGGCTCCAACCACTCGGGCCTCCGGGATGATGGGAGATGGGTCCTCAGAGGGTGGAGCCCCCTTGGAGTGCATCCGGGACAGGGAGTCGGCCTTCGTGTTGCGGGAACCGGGGCGGAAGGTCAGCGAGAAGTCGAACCGACTGAGGAAACTGGCCCATCTCGCCTGCCGACCGTTGAGGCGCCTGGAAGCGCGGATGAACGTTAGGTTCTTGTGGTCCGTCCAGATGGTAAAAGGCTCCTCGGCACCCTCTAGCCAATGACGCCACTCCTCCAGAGCAGCCACGACCGCCAGTAGCTCCCGATTGCCGGTGTCGTAGTTCCTCTCGGCGGGGAGGAAGCGACGCAAGTAGAAGGCGCAAGGATGTACCTTCTGGTCGGAAGGAGAACGCTGGGATAGGACAGCGCCCAGGCCAGAATCCGAGGCGTCCACCTCCACGATGAACTGTCTCTTGGGGTCAGGGTGGAGCAGGATAGGAGCGGAAGTGAACCTTCTCTTGAGGGAGCGGAACGCAGCGCATGCCGCTGGGGACCAGTCGAACGGCAGAGCGGGGGAGGTCAGCTTGGTAAGAGGCTCCGCCACTTGGCTGTAGTTCCGGATGAACCTTCGGTAGAAGTTTGCGAACCCGAGGAAACTCTGTAACTCCTTCCGAGTGGTGGGTTCCGGCCAATCCTCCACAGCCTGGATCTTGCGAGGATCCGCTCGGGTCAAGCCCTTCTCCACGATGAAGCCCAGGTAGTCGACGGAGTTGGAGTGGAAACGGCACTTCTCCGCCTTGACGAAGAGCCGATTGTGGAGGAGGCGCTCCAGCACCCGGCGGACATGCAGGATGTGTTCCTCGAGGGTCCTGGAAAAGATAAGAATGTCGTCCAGGTACACCACCACGAACACCTCCAGCATGTCACGGAGGACATCGTTCATGAGTGCCTGGAATACCGCCGGGGCGTTGGTGAGGCCGAACGGCATCACAAGGTACTCATAGTGGCCCCTGGGGGTCTTGAAGGCGGTCTTCCATTCATCGCCCTCACGGATACGGACAAGATGATAGGCACTTCGGAGATCCAGCTTGGTGAAGAACGAGGCCTGGGTCAGTGGCTCGAAGGTGGAGCTCATGAGAGGTAGGGGGTATTTGTTCTTGATGGTGATCTCGTTGAGCTGACGATAGTCGATGCAGGGTCGCAGGTCCCCATCCTTCTTACCAACAAAGAAGAACCCGGCCGCCACCGGGGAGGAGGAAGGCCGAATGAGTCCTGCTTCCAATGACTCAGAGATGTAGAGATCCATCGCCTTCTTCTCCGGGACAGTCAGACTGTAGAGGCGGCTGCCGGGAAGGGGAGCCCCTTGGCGGAGGTCGATGGCGCAGTCATAGGGGCGGTGAGGTGGAAGGGACTGAGCCCTGGTCTTACTGAATACCTCCATGAGGTCGTGGTACTCGGGAGGAATGGACGAGGGATCCGGGGGCAACTCACCAGCCGGTCTCCGGGGCGGGGGACAAGACGCCGCCTGTAGACAGCGGGCGTGACAGGAGGAGCTCCAGCCCCTGATGGTACCGGAGGACCAGGCGATGTGGGGCTCGTGCAGCGCGAGCCAGGGCCTACCCAGGACCACCGGGACAAGGGGGGATTGGGTAATGAGGAACTGGATCCTCTCTACGTGGTTCCCAGCAATGGTCAGCAAGACTGGGCCGGTCCGTTGAGAGATGTCGGCCAGGCGGTGTTGGTCCAACGAAAAGATCTCCAAGGGCCTCACAAGGGCCTCAAGAGGTATGTTGGCTTGGGTGGCAAACTCGAAGTCGAGGAAGTTCTCGTCTGCCCCAGAGTCGATGAGGGCCTCCACCGTGGCACGTTGGTCCCCCCAGGCCAGGGTGACGCTCATCAGATGGTCAGGTGGTGCGCGGCGCTGGGAATGGGAAAAACGGCTCACCAGGATCTCCCGGGGTCTTGGTGAGCCCGATCTTTTGGCCGGGTAGGGCAGTCGGCGATACGGTGTCCCGCACCTCCGCAGTAGAGGCAGAGACCGGACCTGAGCCTTGCCTGACGCTCCGCCTGGCTCAGATGAGAGCGTCCCAGCTGCATGGGTTCCTCCTCGCGCACCGGACGGGGAAGCCTGTTACCATCAGTAGTGTTGGGGACGGGGCGTCCAGGAGTCCGGGGTGCTTCAGGAGGTGACAGTCGGGTCCTCTCGCGCCTTCTCTCCAGGAGGCGTCCGTCAATACGGATGACAAGGCTAAACAGCTCCTCGAGGGAGTCGGGCACCTCCCTGGTAGCGAGCTGGTCCCGGACTGCGTCACTGAGCCCCCTTATGAAGGTTAGGCGAAGAGCAGGTTCGTTCCATCCACTCTCCACCGCCGCCAGTCGAAACTCCATGACATAGTCCGTCACCCTGCTGCTCCCTTGTCGGAAGGTCCCCAACCGGGCTCCAGGGTCCAGACCTCGGGCTGGATGGTGGAACACTCTGCGGAGCTCAGCCACGAAGTCTGGGTAGGAGAACAAAAAATCTGCTTCCATTGCCCAGGAGGAAGTGACCCACTGGGCAGCATGGCCTGAAAGTAGGTTGGATCGTAATGTTATGGTTTGACACCGACCCCAAACGCTAACGACACAAGAGAGTAGGATTCAGAGTTGCCAAATACGAGGGCTTGTTTATTTGGTAATAAGAATAAGTGAAACAGGGAAAGCAGGTCAACAAGAACAGGTACAATGAACAAGGGGCAAAGTTCTGCTGCTCTGCAGCTTCTCCCGGAAGGGTAGTCTTGGGAAGCAGGAGCAGACCTCTGTACCGCTCTGCAGAATTCTCACGGCGGATCTCTCAGAAGTTGTGCAAGACCGAGAGAGGGAGAGAGGGAACGATTCAGTGACAGAGCAGACTTGAAACGAGCAGGAGGACAGGGTGTAATATTCTTCGTGTTAACAACACAGTGATGTGCAATATTCCAAAAACAGCCCAAGTGAATATCTTCATGTAAACACA
Organism: Notolepis coatsorum; assembly: GCF_963971535.1. Taxonomy (NCBI): domain Eukaryota; kingdom Metazoa; phylum Chordata; class Actinopteri; order Aulopiformes; family Paralepididae; genus Notolepis; species Notolepis coatsorum. The sequence continues at coordinate 130,973,596 of NC_140168.1, forward strand.
CAGTGAGCAAAAATCCAAACACTGTCCAAATGTGAAATAATATCTTCGTGTAAACACACAGTGAGCAAAAATCCAAACACTGTCCAAATGTGAAATAATATCTTCGGCGTGAGCAAACACACAGAGGGAGGTGGAAGATCCCAAAAATATTATTCCATAAAGGAAAGAGCAAAATCGATAATGGCTGGGTGAGTGACTGTTTGACAAAAAGGTGGTAGACTTCAGTGTAAAGGTTACACACGAAAATCGGAAATAGGTCAAGACAGTCAATCTAGAAAACTCACCCAGACGAGCTGCGTAAAAGGAACAGGAACAACAGAGGAGGCGAGCGCGCGCCACGGAGCAGGTATCCAAGCGAAGGCTTCTAGGAATTCCTGGAGAACAGCACAGTGAAACAGCAGCAACGGGGAAAAACATCCAGCGACAAATCAAGACGATCCAACAACTTAGGGTGGGGAAAACGGGGTATAAATAATGAGGGATCGATTGATTGAAAAGCAGTGACAGCTGGGGAATGTGATTGACAAGCGTGGGGAAGTGAGAGAACCAATCAGCGACGTCTCAGATGACGTCAACGGGGAGAAACGTGTGAACGAGGGAATTGAAATACTTGACAGAAAAAATGAATGAAAACAAAGCGAGGGTGGTTAAAGGAACAGAACGAGTGAGAAGGCAAGGACAGAAACCTCACATTTTTGAACAGTAAATTTACAAATATCTCTCAAATCATATTTTCTTTCATGTATTGAAAAAAACCTTTGCACACCGTCCGGGAGTAACTTTGCTTTAGCTCTGTACATTATTTGCATAATTTTATAATAAACCAAATCATTAAATTCCATATCATGAGACTTTATAAACAATGGATTTGTGTGGTCATAGTAACCAGCCTTATAAAGTGGGTGGAGTGGGTGAATCTATAACATGTCCGACGCTTGGTTTAGAGAGGTGATGGACGGCTGAGGAAAGAGTAGTGAGTAGTAGAGGTGGGCACAGACTTCTTATCAATATAACAACACTTTGGGAAGGTTTCAGGAGAAGTGCCTTACAGCAGGCATGAGGGCTAACACTGTTACAAGATACAAGATTCCTTTATTGCCACACAACCAGGTTGGTGGTATTTGTGATCGCTACAGAGTGTATTCAGCTCTACAGTACATACAACTGGAACATAGATACATTTACCCCCCCCCCCCCCCTTCCCAGCAATGGATACATAATACAGCACAACATGACACAATAAATACATAAATACAGCACAGCACGACACAGCACCACATAAACACACGGAAGAGTCTAGTCCATCAGGTCAGGAGCTTGGTTAGTATAAGGGTAGGAGAGGGGGGCCAAGGGAGTTCAGGGTCCGAATGGCGGTTGGGAAGAAGCTGTCCTTGAAGCGGGTGGTTTTTGAGAGGATGGACTTGAAGCGCCTACCTGAGGGCAGGGGCTGAAACAGGGGGTGTGAGGGGGAGGGGCTGAAACAGGGGGGGTGCTGGGTGTGAGGGGGCCTTTGCAATCTTCCTGGCGTGGGTGGTTGTGCGGGACGTGAAGATGGAGTCCAGGGAGGGAAGGTCACACCCTATAATTTAACTGTTAACTTGGCTAGCCCATAGAACTATATACAACACAAGGTGACCTCAGTGGGAATTGACCTATCTCGAACCCCGCCCTCTTTTCTTGATCCTCCAATCACAATTGTTGCTTTCGGAAAGACAAGAGGGCGGAGTTCAAGATAGGCCAATTGAACCCCTAATCCTGGCAGTGTTACAGTAATGCTATGCTCTATATTTAGCTTTTATGTATATGTAGCCGGTTCAACACTGAACCTGCCACTACTTCGACCATGCCTTGAGTGGGAGTCGAACCCCGGGCGTCCGCACCGCGGGCGACATCACAGACCACTGTGCCAAGAAAGGAATTCCTCTCTAAGGGCTCAGTCTGGATGCCTCAGGGGAGTGAGTTTTACTTCCTGGTACCGCTACTGCGCCTCAGCCACTTCTCAACTCACGACCGAAGTGCTTCGTGACTGGGCTTCGCGGTACCATCCGTTACATATATATGTATTATATATCACATCATATATCAACAAATTGTACGTTCATATGTAAGTAGGCCACAGTAATCCAATTTAACAACAGCTGGTTATTAGCTATAACTGACTAGTATCAAACAGTCCTTACTTTGCTCTTGTTAATAATATAAATGATTAAAGGTCCAATCTGAGATAAAAATTTAAACAAATGTGTAGGCCCACCGCCTGTTATTTTTCTACAACGGAGTTCGGCGATTTGCGAATCTGATTGGCCAGTGTCATTTCTGGTCATGTGACATGTACGCCCAATCGTGGGACCGCAAGTTTCTACACTGGTTAGGCTTAGGCGCTCGTACGAAGTCGGTTAAGGTTAGAGTTTGTCTTAGAGCATGGCGATAGAACACCTGCCCTGATTCCGACGGTTAAGTTTAGACACTCGCTAGTTATGCTGCTGGCCAGTATGACTACTACTGTCTTTATACTTGTATCACTGTACATATTAATATTACAACTCTGTATATCTGATTAGCACTACACCCAGTATAAGTAGTCATTTATATATTTCATACCCTGTTTAATCACCTGTACATAGTGTTTATGTTTTTTAAGTTAATTAATTAATTGTTTACCCAGGGATCTTCAGTTTCCACATCAATGTAAATGTGCCAGAATTAGCTAATGAGCTAGTTTTCATCTGTAGTCCCTGCCTGCATGTCTTTATGGTGTGGGAGGAAACCAGAGTACCTGGAGGAACCAGGACCTTCCACTGAACCAGGACCTTCTTGCTGTGAGGCAGCAGTGCTAACCACTGAACCAGGACCTTCTAGCTGTAAGGCAGCAGTGATAACCACTGAACCAGGACCTTCTTGCTGTGAGGCAGCAGTGCTAACCACTGAACCAGGACCTTCTTGCTGTGAGGCAGCAGTGCTAACCACTGAACCAGGACCTTCTTGCTGTGAGGCAGCAGTGCTAACCACTGAACCAGGACCTTCTTGCTGTGAGGCAGCAGTGCTAACCACTGAACCAGGACCTTCTTGCTGTGAGGCAGCAGTGCTAACCAATGAACCAGGACCTTCTTGCTGTGAGGCAGCAGTGCTAACCACTGAACCAGGACCTTCTTGCTGTGAGGCAGCAGTGCTAACCACTGAACCAGGACCTTCTTGCTGTGAGGCAGCAGCAGCAGTGTGAACCACTGAACCAGGACCTTCTAGCTGTGAGGCAGCAATGCTAACCACTGAACCAGGACCTTCTTGCTGTGAGGCAGCAGTGCTAACCACTGAACCAGGACCTTCTTGCTGTGAGGCAGCAGTGCTAACCACTGAACCAGGACCTTCTAGCTGTAAGGCAGCAGTGATAACCACTGAACCAGGACCTTCTTGCTGTGAGGCAGCAGTGCTAACCACTGAACCAGGACCTTCTTGCTGTGAGGCAGCAGTGCTAACCACTGAACCAGGACCTTCTTGCTGTGAGGCAGCAGTGCTAACCACTGAACCAGGACCTTCTTGCTGTGAGGCAGCAGTGCTAACCACTGAACCAGGACCTTCTTGCTGTGAGGCAGCAGTGCTAACCACTGAACCAGGACCTTCTTGTTGTGAGGCAGCAGTGCTAACCACTGAACCAGGACCTTCTTGCTGTGAGGCAGCAGTGCTAACCACTGAACCAGGACCTTCTTGCTGTGAGGCAGCAGCAGCAGTGTGAACCACTGAACCAGGACCTTCTAGCTGTGAGGCAGCAATGCTAACCACTGAACCAGGACCTTCTTGCTGTGAGGCAGCAGTGCTAACCACTGAACCAGGACCTTCTTGCTGTGAGGCAGCAGTGCTAACCACTGAACCAGGACCTTCTAGCTGTGAGGCAGCAGTGCTAACCACTGAACCAGGACCTTCTTGCTGTGAGGCAGCAGTGCTAACCACTGAACCAGGACCTTCTTGCTGTGAGGCAGCAGTGCTAACCACTGAACCAGGACCTTCTAGCTGTGAGGCAGCAGTGCTAACCACTGAACCAGGACCTTCTAGCTGTGAGGCAGCAGTGCTAACCACTGAACCAGGACCTTCTAGCTGTGAGGCAGCAGTGCTAACCACTGAACCAGGAACGTCTTGCTGTGAGGCAGCAGTGCTAACCACTGAACCAGGACCTTCTAGCTGTGAGGCAGCAGTGCTAACCACTGTGAACCCAGAACCTTCTTGCTGTGAGGCAGCAGTGCTAACCACTGAACCAGGACCTTCTTGCTGTGAGGCAGCAGTGCTAACCACTGAACCAGGACCTTCTAGCTGTGAGGCAGCAGTGCTAACCACTGAACCAGGACCTTCTAGCTGTGAGGCAGCAGTGCTAACCACTGTGAACCCAGAACCTTCTTGCTGTGAGGCAGCAGTGCTAACCACTGAACCAAAACCTTCTTGTTGTGAGGCAGCAGTGCTAACCACTGAACCAGGACCTTCTTGCTGTGAGGCAGCAGTGCTAACCACTGAACCAGGACCTTCTTGCTGTGAGGCAGCAGTGCTAACCACTGAACCAGGACCTTCTTGCTGTGAGGCAGCAGTGCTAACCACTGAACCAGGACCTTCTTGCTGTGAGGCAGCAGTGCTAACCACTGAACCAGGACCTTCTTGCTGTGAGGCAGCAGTGCTAACCACTGAACCCGGACCTTCTTGCTGTGAGGCAGCAGTGCTAACCACTGAACCAGGACCTTCTTGCTGTGAGGCAGCAGTGCTAACCACTGAACCAGGACCTTCTTGCTGTGAGGCAGCAGTGCTAACCACTGAACCAGGACCTTCTTGCTGTGAGGCAGCAGCAGCAGTGCTAACCACTGAACCAGGACCTTCTTGTTGTGAGGCAGCAATGCTAACCACTGAACCAGGACCTTCTTGTTGTGAGGCAGCAGTGCTAACCACTGAACCAGGACCTTCTTGCTGTGAGGCAGCAGTGCTAACCACTGAACCAGGACCTTCTTGCTGTGAGGTAGCAGTACTAACCACTGAACCAGGACCTTCTTGCTGTGAGGCAGCAGTGCTAACCACTGAACCAGGACCTTCTTGCTGTGAGGCAGCAGTGTTAACCACTGAACCAGGTCCTTCTAGCTGTGAGGCAGCAGTGCTAACCACTGAACCAGGACCTTCTTGCTGTGAGGCAGCAGTGCTAACCACTGAACCAGGACCTTCTTGTTGTGAGGCAGCAGTGCTAACCACTGAACCAGGACCTTCTTGCTGTGAGGCAGCAGTGCTAACCACTGAACCAGGACCTTCTTGCTGTGAGGCAGCAGTGCTAACCACTGAACCAGGACCTTCTTGCTGTGAGGCAGCAGTGCTAACCACTGAACCAGGACCTTCTTGCTGTGAGGCAGCAGTGCTAACCACTGAACCAGGACCTTCTTGCTGTGAGGCAGCAGTGCTAACCACTGAACCAGGACCTTCTAGCTGTGAGGCAGCAGTGATAACCACTGAACCAGGACCTTCTTGCTGTGAGGCAGCAGTGCTAACCACTGAACCAGGACCTTCTTGCTGTGAGGCAGCAGTGCTAACCACTGAACCAGGACCTTCTTGCTGTGAGGCAGCAGTGCTAACCACTGAACCAGGACCTTCTAGCTGTGAGGCAGCAGTGTTAACCACTGAACCATGACCTTCTTGCTGTGAGGCAGCAGTGCTACCCACTGAACCAGGACCTTCTAGCTGTGAGGCAGCAGTGCTAACCACTGAACCAGGACCTTCTTGCTGTGAGGCAGCAGTGCTAACCACTGAACCAGGACCTTCTTGCTGTGAGGCAGCAGTGCTAACCACTGAACCAGGACCTTCTTGCTGTGAGGCAGCAGTGCTAAGCACTGAACCAGGACCTTCTTGCTGTGAGGCAGCAGTGCTAACCACTGAACCAGGACCTTCTAGCTGTGAGGCAGCAGTGCTAACCACTGTGAACCCAGAACCTTCTTGCTGTGAGGCAGCAGTGCTAACCACTGAACCAAAACCTTCTTGTTGTGAGGCAGCAGTGCTAACCACTGAACCAGGACCTTCTAGCTGTGAGGCAGCAGTGATAACCACTGAACCAGGACCTTCTTGCTGTGAGGCAGCAGTGCTAACCACTGAACCAGGACCTTCTTGCTGTGAGGCAGCAGTGCTAACCACTGAACCAGGACCTTCTTGCTGTGAGGCAGCAGTGCTAACCACTGAACCAGGACCTTCTAGCTGTGAGGCAGCAGTGTTAACCACTGAACCATGACCTTCTTGCTGTGAGGCAGCAGTGCTAACCACTGAACCAGGACCTTCTTGCTGTGAGGCAGCAGTGCTAACCACTGAACCAGGACCTTCTTGCTGTGAGGCAGCAGTTCTAACCACTGAACCAGGACCTTCTTGCTGTGAGGCAGCAGTGCTAACCACTGAACCAGGACCATCTTGCTGTGAGGCAGCAGTGCTAACCACTGAACCAGGACCTTCTTGCTGTGAGGCAGCAGTGCTAACCACTGAACCAGGACCTTCTTGCTGTGAGGCAGCAGCAGCAGTGCTAACCACTGAACCAGGACCTTCTTGTTGTGAGGCAGCAGTGCTAACCACTGAACCAGGACCTTCTCGCTGTGAGGCAGCAGTGCTAACCACTGAACCAGGACCTTCTTGCTGTGAGGTAGCAGTACTAACCACTGAACCAGGACCTTCTTGCTGTGAGGCAGCAGTGCTAACCACTGAACCAGGTCCTTCTAGCTGTGAGGCAGCAGTGCTAACCACTGAACCAGGACCTTCTTGTTGTGAGGCAGCAGTGCTAACCACTGAACCAGGACCTTCTTGCTGTGAGGCAGCAGTGCTAACCACTGAACCAGGACCTTCTTGCTGTGAGGCAGCAGTGCTAACCAATGAACCAGGACCTTCTTGCTGTGAGGCAGCAGTGCTAACCACTGAACCAGGACCTTCTTGCTGTGAGGCAGCAGTGCTAACCACTGAACCAGGACCTTCTTGTTGTGAGGCAGCAGTGCTAACCACTGAACCAGGACCTTCTTGCTGTGAGGCAGCAGTGCTAACCACTGAACCAGGACCTTCTTGCTGTGAGGCAGCAGCAGCAGTGTGAACCACTGAACCAGGACCTTCTAGCTGTGAGGCAGCAATGCTAACCACTGAACCAGGACCTTCTTGCTGTGAGGCAGCAGTGCTAACCACTGAACCAGGACCTTCTTGCTGTGAGGCAGCAGTGCTAACCACTGAACCAGGACCTTCTAGCTGTAAGGCAGCAGTGATAACCACTGAACCAGGACCTTCTTGCTGTGAGGCAGCAGTGCTAACCACTGAACCAGGACCTTCTTGCTGTGAGGCAGCAGTGCTAACCACTGAACCAGGACCTTCTTGCTGTGAGGCAGCAGTGCTAACCACTGAACCAGGACCTTCTTGCTGTGAGGCAGCAGTGCTAACCACTGAACCAGGACCTTCTTGCTGTGAGGCAGCAGTGCTAACCAATGAACCAGGACCTTCTTGCTGTGAGGCAGCAGTGCTAACCACTGAACCAGGACCTTCTTGCTGTGAGGCAGCAGTGCTAACCACTGAACCAGGACCTTCTTGTTGTGAGGCAGCAGTGCTAACCACTGAACCAGGACCTTCTTGCTGTGAGGCAGCAGTGCTAACCACTGAACCAGGACCTTCTTGCTGTGAGGCAGCAGCAGCAGTGTGAACCACTGAACCAGGACCTTCTAGCTGTGAGGCAGCAATGCTAACCACTGAACCAGGACCTTCTTGCTGTGAGGCAGCAGTGCTAACCACTGAACCAGGACCTTCTTGCTGTGAGGCAGCAGTGCTAACCACTGAACCAGGACCTTCTAGCTGTGAGGCAGCAGTGCTAACCACTGAACCAGGACCTTCTTGCTGTGAGGCAGCAGTGCTAACCACTGAACCAGGACCTTCTTGCTGTGAGGCAGCAGTGCTAACCACTGAACCAGGACCTTCTAGCTGTGAGGCAGCAGTGCTAACCACTGAACCAGGACCTTCTAGCTGTGAGGCAGCAGTGCTAACCACTGAACCAGGACCTTCTAGCTGTGAGGCAGCAGTGCTAACCACTGAACCAGGAACGTCTTGCTGTGAGGCAGCAGTGCTAACCACTGAACCAGGACCTTCTAGCTGTGAGGCAGCAGTGCTAACCACTGTGAACCCAGAACCTTCTTGCTGTGAGGCAGCAGTGCTAACCACTGAACCAGGACCTTCTTGCTGTGAGGCAGCAGTGCTAACCACTGAACCAGGACCTTCTAGCTGTGAGGCAGCAGTGCTAACCACTGAACCAGGACCTTCTAGCTGTGAGGCAGCAGTGCTAACCACTGTGAACCCAGAACCTTCTTGCTGTGAGGCAGCAGTGCTAACCACTGAACCAAAACCTTCTTGTTGTGAGGCAGCAGTGCTAACCACTGAACCAGGACCTTCTTGCTGTGAGGCAGCAGTGCTAACCACTGAACCAGGACCTTCTTGCTGTGAGGCAGCAGTGCTAACCACTGAACCAGGACCTTCTTGCTGTGAGGCAGCAGTGCTAACCACTGAACCAGGACCTTCTTGCTGTGAGGCAGCAGTGCTAACCACTGAACCAGGACCTTCTTGCTGTGAGGCAGCAGTGCTAACCACTGAACCCGGACCTTCTTGCTGTGAGGCAGCAGTGCTAACCACTGAACCAGGACCTTCTTGCTGTGAGGCAGCAGTGCTAACCACTGAACCAGGACCTTCTTGCTGTGAGGCAGCAGTGCTAACCACTGAACCAGGACCTTCTTGCTGTGAGGCAGCAGCAGCAGTGCTAACCACTGAACCAGGACCTTCTTGTTGTGAGGCAGCAATGCTAACCACTGAACCAGGACCTTCTTGTTGTGAGGCAGCAGTGCTAACCACTGAACCAGGACCTTCTTGCTGTGAGGCAGCAGTGCTAACCACTGAACCAGGACCTTCTTGCTGTGAGGTAGCAGTACTAACCACTGAACCAGGACCTTCTTGCTGTGAGGCAGCAGTGCTAACCACTGAACCAGGACCTTCTTGCTGTGAGGCAGCAGTGTTAACCACTGAACCAGGTCCTTCTAGCTGTGAGGCAGCAGTGCTAACCACTGAACCAGGACCTTCTTGCTGTGAGGCAGCAGTGCTAACCACTGAACCAGGACCTTCTTGTTGTGAGGCAGCAGTGCTAACCACTGAACCAGGACCTTCTTGCTGTGAGGCAGCAGTGCTAACCACTGAACCAGGACCTTCTTGCTGTGAGGCAGCAGTGCTAACCACTGAACCAGGACCTTCTTGCTGTGAGGCAGCAGTGCTAACCACTGAACCAGGACCTTCTTGCTGTGAGGCAGCAGTGCTAACCACTGAACCAGGACCTTCTTGCTGTGAGGCAGCAGTGCTAACCACTGAACCAGGACCTTCTAGCTGTGAGGCAGCAGTGATAACCACTGAACCAGGACCTTCTTGCTGTGAGGCAGCAGTGCTAACCACTGAACCAGGACCTTCTTGCTGTGAGGCAGCAGTGCTAACCACTGAACCAGGACCTTCTTGCTGTGAGGCAGCAGTGCTAACCACTGAACCAGGACCTTCTAGCTGTGAGGCAGCAGTGTTAACCACTGAACCATGACCTTCTTGCTGTGAGGCAGCAGTGCTACCCACTGAACCAGGACCTTCTAGCTGTGAGGCAGCAGTGCTAACCACTGAACCAGGACCTTCTTGCTGTGAGGCAGCAGTGCTAACCACTGAACCAGGACCTTCTTGCTGTGAGGCAGCAGTGCTAACCACTGAACCAGGACCTTCTTGCTGTGAGGCAGCAGTGCTAAGCACTGAACCAGGACCTTCTTGCTGTGAGGCAGCAGTGCTAACCACTGAACCAGGACCTTCTAGCTGTGAGGCAGCAGTGCTAACCACTGTGAACCCAGAACCTTCTTGCTGTGAGGCAGCAGTGCTAACCACTGAACCAAAACCTTCTTGTTGTGAGGCAGCAGTGCTAACCACTGAACCAGGACCTTCTAGCTGTGAGGCAGCAGTGATAACCACTGAACCAGGACCTTCTTGCTGTGAGGCAGCAGTGCTAACCACTGAACCAGGACCTTCTTGCTGTGAGGCAGCAGTGCTAACCACTGAACCAGGACCTTCTTGCTGTGAGGCAGCAGTGCTAACCACTGAACCAGGACCTTCTAGCTGTGAGGCAGCAGTGTTAACCACTGAACCATGACCTTCTTGCTGTGAGGCAGCAGTGCTAACCACTGAACCAGGACCTTCTTGCTGTGAGGCAGCAGTGCTAACCACTGAACCAGGACCTTCTTGCTGTGAGGCAGCAGTTCTAACCACTTAACCAGGACCTTCTTGCTGTGAGGCAGCAGTGCTAACCACTGAACCAGGACCATCTTGCTGTGAGGCAGCAGTGCTAACCACTGAACCAGGACCTTCTTGCTGTGAGGCAGCAGTGCTAACCACTGAACCAGGACCTTCTTGCTGTGAGGCAGCAGCAGCAGTGCTAACCACTGAACCAGGACCTTCTTGTTGTGAGGCAGCAGTGCTAACCACTGAACCAGGACCTTCTCGCTGTGAGGCAGCAGTGCTAACCACTGAACCAGGACCTTCTTGCTGTGAGGTAGCAGTACTAACCACTGAACCAGGACCTTCTTGCTGTGAGGCAGCAGTGCTAACCACTGAACCAGGTCCTTCTAGCTGTGAGGCAGCAGTGCTAACCACTGAACCAGGACCTTCTTGTTGTGAGGCAGCAGTGCTAACCACTGAACCAGGACCTTCTTGCTGTGAGGCAGCAGTGCTAACCACTGAACCAGGACCTTCTTGCTGTGAGGCAGCAGTGCTAACCAATGAACCAGGACCTTCTTGCTGTGAGGCAGCAGTGCTAACCACTGAACCAGGACCTTCTTGCTGTGAGGCAGCAGTGCTAACCACTGAACCAGGACCTTCTTGCTGTGAGGCAGCAGCAACAGTGTGAACCACTGAACCAGGACCTTCTAGCTGTGAGGCAGCAGTGCTAACCACTGAACCAGGACCTTCTAGCTGTGAGGCAGCAGTGCTAACCACTGAACCAGGACCTTCTTGTTGTGAGGCAGCAGTGCTAACCACTGAACCAGGACCTTCTTGCTGTGAGGCAGCAGTGCTAACCACTGAACCAGGACCTTCTTGCTGTGAGGCAGCAGTGCTAACCACTGAACCAGGACCTTCTAGCTGTGAGGCAGCAGTGCTAACCACTGAACCAGGACCGTCTTGCTGTGAGGAAGCAGTGCTAACCACTGAACCAGGACCTTCTAGCTGTGAGGCAGCAGTGCTAACCACTGTGAACCCAGAACCTTCTTGCTGTGAGGCAGCAGTGCTAACCACTGAACCAGGACCTTCTAGCTGTGAGGCAGCAGTGCTAACCACTGTGAACCCAGAACCTTCTTGCTGTGAGGCAGCAGTGCTAACCACTGAACCAGGACCTTCTTGCTGTGAGGCAGCAGTGCTAACCACTGAACCAGGACCTTCTTGCTGTGAGGCAGCAGTGCTAACCACTGAACCAGGACCTTCTTGCTGAGAGGCAGCAGTGCTAACCACTGAACCAGGACCTTCTTGCTGTGAGGCAGCAGCAGCAGTGCTAACCACTGAACCAGGACCTTCTTGTTGTGAGGCAGCAGTGCTAACCACTGAACCAGGACCTTCTTGCTGTGAGGCAGCAGTGCTAACCACTGAACCAGAACCTTCTTGCTGTGAGGCAGCAGTGCTAACCACTGAACCAGGGTATTCTTGCTCTGGGGCAGCAGTGCTAAACACTTAACCAGGACCTTCTTGCTGTGAGGCAGCAGTGCTAACCACTGAACCAGGACCTTCTTGCTGTGAGGCAGCAGTGCTAACCACTGAACCAGGTCCTTCTAGCTGTGAGGCAGCAGTGCTAACCACTGAACCAGGACCTTCTTGCTGTGAGGCAGCAGTGCTAACCACTGAACCAGGACCTTCTTGTTGTGAGGCAGCAGTGCTAACCACTGAACCAGGACCTTCTTGCTGTGAGGCAGCAGTGCTAACCACTGAACCAGGACCTTCTTGCTGTGAGGCAGCAGTGCTAACCACTGAACCAGGACCTTCTAGCTGTGAGGCAGCAGTGCTAACCACTGAACCAGGACCTTCTTGCTGTGAGGCAGTAGTGCTGACCAGTGAACCAGGACCTTCTTGCTGTGAGGCAGCAGCAGCAGTGCTAACCACTGAACCAGGACCTTCTTGTTGTGAGGCAGCAGTGCTAACCACTGAACCAGGACCTTCTTGCTGTGAGGCAGCAGTGCTAACCACTGAACCAGGACCTTCTAGCTGTGAGGCAGCAGTGCTAACCACTGAACCAGGATCTTCTTGCTGTGAGGCAGCAGTGCTAACCACTGAACCAGGACCTTCTTGCTGTGAGGCAGCAGTGCTAACCACTGAACCAGGACCTTCTAGCTGTGAGACAGCAGTGCTAACCACTGAACCAGGACCTTCTTGCTGTGAGGAAGCAGTGCTAACCACTGAACCAGGACCTTCTAGCTGTGAGGCAGCAGTGCTAACCACTGTGAACCCAGAACCTTCTTGCTGTGAGGCAGCAGTGCTAACCACTGAACCAGGACCTTCTAGCTGTGAGGCAGCAGTGCTAACCACTGTGAACCCAGAACCGTCTTGCTGTGAGGCAGCAGTGCTAACCACTGAACCAGGACCTTCTTGCTGTGAGGCAGCAGTGCTAACCACTGAACCAGGACCTTCTTGCTGTGAGGCAGCAGTGCTAACCACTGAACCAGGACCTTCTTGCTGTGAGGCAGCAGTGCTAACCACTGAACCAGGACCTTCTTGCTGTGAGGCAGCAGCAGCAGTGCTAACCACTGAACCAGGACCTTCTTGTTGTGAGGCAGCAGTGCTAACCACTGAACCAGGACCTTCTTGCTGTGAGGCAGCAGTGCTAACCACTGAACCAGAACCTTCTTGCTGTGAGGCAGCAGTGCTAACCACTGAACCAGGGTATTCTTGCTCTGGGGCAGCAGTGCTAAACACTTAACCAGGACCTTCTTGCTGTGAGGCAGCAGTGCTAACCACTGAACCAGGACCTTCTTGCTGTGAGGCAGCAGTGCTAACCACTGAACCAGGTCCTTCTAGCTGTGAGGCAGCAGTGCTAACCACTGAACCAGGACCTTCTTGCTGTGAGGCAGCAGTGCTAACCACTGAACCAGGACCTTCTTGTTGTGAGGCAGCAGTGCTAACCACTGAACCAGGACCTTCTTGCTGTGAGGCAGCAGTGCTAACCACTGAACCAGGACCTTCTTGCTGTGAGGCAGCAGTGCTAACCACTGAACCAGGACCTTCTAGCTGTGAGGCAGCAGTGCTAACCACTGAACCAGGACCTTCTTGCTGTGAGGAAGCAGTGCTAACCACTGAACCAGGACCTTCTAGCTGTGAGGCAGCAGTGCTAACCACTGTGAACCCAGAACCTTCTTGCTGTGAGGCAGCAGTGCTAACCACTGAACCAGGACCTTCTAGCTGTGAGGCAGCAGTGCTAACCACTGTGAACCCAGAACCTTCTTGCTGTGAGGCAGCAGTGCTAACCACTGAACCAGGACCTTCTTGCTGTGAGGCAGCAGTGCTAACCACTGAACCAGGACCTTCTTGCTGTGAGGCAGCAGTGCTAACCACTGAACCAGGACCTTCTTGCTGTGAGGCAGCAGTGCTAACCACTGAACCAGGACCTTCTTGCTGTGAGGCAGCAGCAGCAGTGCTAACCACTGAACCAGGACCTTCTTGTTGTGAGGCAGCAGTGCTAACCACTGAACCAGGACCTTCTTGCTGTGAGGCAGCAGTGCTAACCACTGAACCAGAACCTTCTTGCTGTGAGGCAGCAGTGCTAACCACTGAACCAGGACCTTCTAGCTGTGAGGCAGCAGTGATAACCACTGAACCAGGACCTTCTTGCTGTGAGGCAGCAGTGCTAACCACTGAACCAGGACCTTCTTGCTGTGAGGCAGCAGTGCTAACCACTGAACCAGGACCTTCTTGCTGTGAGGCAGCAGTGCTAACCACTGAACCAGGACCTTCTTGCTGTGAGGCAGCAGTGCTAACCACTGAACCAGGACCTTCTTGCTGTGAGGCAGCAGTGCTAACCAATGAACCAGGACCTTCTTGCTGTGAGGCAGCAGTGCTAACCACTGAACCAGGACCTTCTTGCTGTGAGGCAGCAGTGCTAACCACTGAACCAGGACCTTCTTGTTGTGAGGCAGCAGTGCTAACCACTGAACCAGGACCTTCTTGCTGTGAGGCAGCAGTGCTAACCACTGAACCAGGACCTTCTTGCTGTGAGGCAGCAGCAGCAGTGTGAACCACTGAACCAGGACCTTCTAGCTGTGAGGCAGCAATGCTAACCACTGAACCAGGACCTTCTTGCTGTGAGGCAGCAGTGCTAACCACTGAACCAGGACCTTCTTGCTGTGAGGCAGCAGTGCTAACCACTGAACCAGGACCTTCTAGCTGTAAGGCAGCAGTGATAACCACTGAACCAGGACCTTCTTGCTGTGAGGCAGCAGTGCTAACCACTGAACCAGGACCTTCTTGCTGTGAGGCAGCAGTGCTAACCACTGAACCAGGACCTTCTTGCTGTGAGGCAGCAGTGCTAACCACTGAACCAGGACCTTCTTGCTGTGAGGCAGCAGTGCTAACCACTGAACCAGGACCTTCTTGCTGTGAGGCAGCAGTGCTAACCAATGAACCAGGACCTTCTTGCTGTGAGGCAGCAGTGCTAACCACTGAACCAGGACCTTCTTGCTGTGAGGCAGCAGTGCTAACCACTGAACCAGGACCTTCTTGTTGTGAGGCAGCAGTGCTAACCACTGAACCAGGACCTTCTTGCTGTGAGGCAGCAGTGCTAACCACTGAACCAGGACCTTCTTGCTGTGAGGCAGCAGCAGCAGTGTGAACCACTGAACCAGGACCTTCTAGCTGTGAGGCAGCAATGCTAACCACTGAACCAGGACCTTCTTGCTGTGAGGCAGCAGTGCTAACCACTGAACCAGGACCTTCTTGCTGTGAGGCAGCAGTGCTAACCACTGAACCAGGACCTTCTAGCTGTGAGGCAGCAGTGCTAACCACTGAACCAGGACCTTCTTGCTGTGAGGCAGCAGTGCTAACCACTGAACCAGGACCTTCTTGCTGTGAGGCAGCAGTGCTAACCACTGAACCAGGACCTTCTAGCTGTGAGGCAGCAGTGCTAACCACTGAACCAGGACCTTCTAGCTGTGAGGCAGCAGTGCTAACCACTGAACCAGGACCTTCTTGCTGTGAGGCAGCAGTGCTAACCACTGAACCAGGACCTTCTAGCTGTGAGGCAGCAGTGATAACCACTGAACCAGGACCTTCTTGCTGTGAGGCAGCAGTGCTAACCACTGAACCAGGACCTTCTTGCTGTGAGGCAGCAGTGCTAACCACTGAACCAGGACCTTCTAGCTGTGAGGCAGCAGTGCTAACCACTGAACCAGGACCTTCTTGCTGTGAGGCAGCAGTGCTAACCACTGAACCAGGACCTTCTTGCTGTGAGGCAGCAGTGCTAACCACTGAACCAGGACCTTCTAGCTGTGAGGCAGCAGTGCTAACCACTGAACCAGGACCTTCTAGCTGTGAGGCAGCAGTGCTAACCACTGAACCAGGACCTTCTAGCTGTGAGGCAGCAGTGCTAACCACTGAACCAGGAACGTCTTGCTGTGAGGCAGCAGTGCTAACCACTGAACCAGGACCTTCTAGCTGTGAGGCAGCAGTGCTAACCACTGTGAACCCAGAACCTTCTTGCTGTGAGGCAGCAGTGCTAACCACTGAACCAGGACCTTCTTGCTGTGAGGCAGCAGTGCTAACCACTGAACCAGGACCTTCTAGCTGTGAGGCAGCAGTGCTAACCACTGAACCAGGACCTTCTAGCTGTGAGGCAGCAGTGCTAACCACTGTGAACCCAGAACCTTCTTGCTGTGAGGCAGCAGTGCTAACCACTGAACCAAAACCTTCTTGTTGTGAGGCAGCAGTGCTAACCACTGAACCAGGACCTTCTTGCTGTGAGGCAGCAGTGCTAACCATTGAACCAGGACCTTCTTGCTGTGAGGCAGCAGTGCTAACCACTGAACCAGGACCTTCTTGCTGTGAGGCAGCAGTGCTAACCACTGAACCAGGACCTTCTTGCTGTGAGGCAGCAGTGCTAACCACTGAACCAGGACCTTCTTGCTGTGAGGCAGCAGTGCTAACCACTGAACCAGGACCTTCTTGCTGTGAGGCAGCAGTGCTAACCACTGAACCAGGACCTTCTTGCTGTGAGGCAGCAGTGCTAACCACTGAACCAGGACCTTCTTGCTGTGAGGCAGCAGTGCTAACCACTGAACCAGGACCTTCTTGCTGTGAGGCAGCAGCAGCAGTGCTAACCACTGAACCAGGACCTTCTTGTTGTGAGGTAGCAATGCTAACCACTGAACCAGGACCTTCTTGTTGTGAGGCAGCAGTGCTAACCACTGAACCAGGACCTTCTTGCTGTGAGGCAGCAGTGCTAACCACTGAACCAGGACCTTCTTGCTGTGAGGTAGCAGTACTAACCACTGAACCAGGACCTTCTTGCTGTGAGGCAGCAGTGCTAACCACTGAACCAGGACCTTCTTGCTGTGAGGCAGCAGTGCTAACCACTGAACCAGGTCCTTCTAGCTGTGAGGCAGCAGTGCTAACCACTGAACCAGGACCTTCTTGCTGTGAGGCAGCAGTGCTAACCACTGAACCAGGACCTTCTTGTTGTGAGGCAGCAGTGCTAACCACTGAACCAGGACCTTCTTGCTGTGAGGCAGCAGTGCTAACCACTGAACCAGGACCTTCTTGCTGTGAGGCAGCAGTGCTAACCACTGAACCAGGACCTTCTTGCTGTGAGGCAGCAGTGCTAACCACTGAACCAGGACCTTCTTGCTGTGAGGCAGCAGTGCTAACCACTGAACCAGGACCTTCTTGCTGTGAGGCAGCAGTGCTAACCACTGAACCAGGACCTTCTAGCTGTGAGGCAGCAGTGATAACCACTGAACCAGGACCTTCTTGCTGTGAGGCAGCAGTGCTAACCACTGAACCAGGACCTTCTTGCTGTGAGGCAGCAGTGCTAACCACTGAACCAGGACCTTCTTGCTGTGAGGCAGCAGTGCTAACCACTGAACCAGGACCTTCTAGCTGTGAGGCAGCAGTGTTAACCACTGAACCATGACCTTCTTGCTGTGAGGCAGCAGTGCTAACCACTGAACCAGGACCTTCTAGCTGTGAGGCAGCAGTGCTAACCACTGAACCAGGACCTTCTTGCTGTGAGGCAGCAGTGCTAACCACTGAACCAGGACCTTCTTGCTGTGAGGCAGCAGTGCTAACCACTGAACCAGGACCTTCTTGCTGTGAGGCAGCAGTGCTAAGCACTGAACCAGGACCTTCTTGCTGTGAGGCAGCAGTGCTAACCACTGAACCAGGACCTTCTAGCTGTGAGGCAGCAGTGCTAACCACTGTGAACCCAGAACATTCTTGCTGTGAGGCAGCAGTGCTAACCACTGAACCAAAACCTTCTTGTTGTGAGGCAGCAGTGCTAACCACTGAACCAGGACCTTCTAGCTGTGAGGCAGCAGTGATAACCACTGAACCAGGACCTTCTTGCTGTGAGGCAGCAGTGCTAACCACTGAACCAGGACCTTCTTGCTGTGAGGCAGCAGTGCTAACCACTGAACCAGGACCTTCTTGCTGTGAGGCAGCAGTGCTAACCACTGAACCAGGACCTTCTAGCTGTGAGGCAGCAGTGTTAACCACTGAACCATGACCTTCTTGCTGTGAGGCAGCAGTGCTAACCACTGAACCAGGACCTTCTTGCTGTGAGGCAGCAGTGCTAACCACTGAACCAGGACCTTCTTGCTGTGAGGCAGCAGTTCTAACCACTGAACCAGGACCTTCTTGCTGTGAGGCAGCAGTGCTAACCACTGAACCAGGACCTTCTTGTTGTGAGGCAGCAGTGCTAACCACTGAACCAGGACCTTCTTGCTGTGAGGCAGCAGTGCTAACCACTGAACCAGGACCTTCTTGCTGTGAGGCAGCAGTGCTAACCACTGAACCAGGACCTTCTAGCTGTGAGGCAGCAGTGCTAACCACTGAACCAGGACCTTCTTGCTGTGAGGAAGCAGTGCTAACCACTGAACCAGGACCTTCTAGCTGTGAGGCAGCAGTGCTAACCACTGTGAACCCAGAACCGTCTTGCTGTGAGGCAGCAGTGCTAACCACTGAACCAGGACCTTCTAGCTGTGAGGCAGCAGTGCTAACCACTGTGAACCCAGAACCTTCTTGCTGTGAGGCAGCAGTGCTAACCACTGAACCAGGACCTTCTTGCTGTGAGGCAGCAGTGCTAACCACTGAACCAGGACCTTCTTGCTGTGAGGCAGCAGTGCTAACCACTGAACCAGGACCTTCTTGCTGTGAGGCAGCAGTGCTAACCACTGAACCAGGACCTTCTTGCTGTGAGGCAGCAGCAGCAGTGCTAACCACTGAACCAGGACCTTCTTGTTGTGAGGCAGCAGTGCTAACCACTGAACCAGGACCTTCTTGCTGTGAGGCAGCAGTGCTAACCACTGAACCAGAACCTTCTTGCTGTGAGGCAGCAGTGCTAACCACTGAACCAGGGTATTCTTGCTCTGGGGCAGCACTGCTAAACACTTAACCAGGACCTTCTTGCTGTGAGGCAGCAGTGCTAACCACTGAACCAGGACCTTCTTGCTGTGAGGCAGCAGTGCTAACCACTGAACCAGGTCCTTCTAGCTGTGAGGCAGCAGTGCTAACCACTGAACCAGGACCTTCTTGCTGTGAGGCAGCAGTGCTAACCACTGAACCAGGACCTTCTTGTTGTGAGGCAGCAGTGCTAACCACTGAACCAGGACCTTCTTGCTGTGAGGCAGCAGTGCTAACCACTGAACCAGGACCTTCTTGCTGTGAGGCAGCAGTGCTAACCACTGAACCAGGACCTTCTAGCTGTGAGGCAGCAGTGCTAACCACTGAACCAGGACCTTCTTGCTGTGAGGCAGTAGTGCTGACCAGTGAACCAGGACCTTCTTGCTGTGAGGCAGCAATGCTAACCACTGAACCTTCTTGCTGTGAGGCAGCAGTGTTAACCACTGAACCAGGACCTTCTTGCTGTGAGGCAGCAGTGCTAACCACTGAACCAGGACCTTCTTGCTGTGAGGCAGCAATGCTAACCACTGAACCTTCTTGCTGTGAGGCAGCAGTGTTAACCACTGAACCAGGACCTTCTTGCCGTGAGGCAGCAGTGCTAACCACTGAAACAGGACCTTCTTGCTGTGAGGCAGCAGTGCTAACCACTGAACCAGGACCTTCTAGCTGTGAGGCAGCAGTGCTAACCACTGAACCAGGACCTTCTTGCTGTGAGGAAGCAGTGCTAACCACTGAACCAGGACCTTCTAGCTGTGAGGCAGCAGTGCTAACCACTGTGAACCCAGAACCGTCTTGCTGTGAGGCAGCAGTGCTAACCACTGAACCAGGACCTTCTAGCTGTGAGGCAGCAGTGCTAACCACTGTGAACCCAGAACCTTCTTGCTGTGAGGCAGCAGTGCTAACCACTGAACCAGGACCTTCTTGCTGTGAGGCAGCAGTGCTAACCACTGAACCAGGACCTTCTTGCTGTGAGGCAGCAGTGCTAACCACTGAACCAGGACCTTCTTGCTGTGAGGCAGCAGTGCTAACCACTGAACCAGGACCTTCTTGCTGTGAGGCAGCAGCAGCAGTGCTAACCACTGAACCAGGACCTTCTTGTTGTGAGGCAGCAGTGCTAACCACTGAACCAGGACCTTCTTGCTGTGAGGCAGCAGTGCTAACCACTGAACCAGAACCTTCTTGCTGTGAGGCAGCAGTGCTAACCACTGAACCAGGACCTTCTTGCTGTGAGGCAGCAGTGCTAAACACTTAACCAGGACCTTCTTGCTGTGAGGCAGCAGTGCTAACCACTGAACCAGGACCTTCTTGCTGTGAGGCAGCAGTGCTAACCACTGAACCAGGTCCTTCTAGCTGTGAGGCAGCAGTGCTAACCACTGAACCAGGACCTTCTTGCTGTGAGGCAGCAGTGCTAACCACTGAACCAGGACCTTCTTGTTGTGAGGCAGCAGTGCTAACCACTGAACCAGGACCTTCTTGCTGTGAGGCAGCAGTGCTAACCACTGAACCAGGACCTTCTTGCTGTGAGGCAGCAGTGCTAACCACTGAACCAGGACCTTCTAGCTGTGAGGCAGCAGTGCTAACCACTGAACCAGGACCTTCTTGCTGTGAGGCAGTAGTGCTGACCAGTGAACCAGGACCTTCTTGCTGTGAGGCAGCAATGCTAAGCACTGAACCTTCTTGCTGTGAGGCAGCAGTGTTAACCACTGAACCAGGACCTTCTTGCTGTGAGGCAGCAGTGCTAACCACTGAACCAGGACCTTCTTGCTGTGAGGCAGCAATGCTAACCACTGAACCTTCTTGCTGTGAGGCAGCAGTGTTAACCACTGAACCAGGACCTTCTTGCTGTGAGGCAGCAGTGCTAACCACTGAAACAGGACCTTCTTGCTGTGAGGCAGCAGTGCTAACCACTGAACCAGGACCTTCTAGCTGTGAGGCAGCAGTGCTAACCACTGAACCAGGACCTTCTAGCTGTGAGGCAGCAGTGCTAACCACTGAACCAGGACCTTCTTGCTGTGAGGCAGCAGTGCTAACCACTGAACCAGGACCTTCTTGCTGTGAGGCAGCAGTGCTAACCACTGAACCAGGACCTTCTAGCTGTGAGGCAGCAGTGCTAACCACTGAACCAGGACCTTCTTGCTGTGAGGCAGCAGTGCTAACCACTGAACCAGGACCTTCTTGCTGTGAGGTAGCTGTACTAACGCAGTGCTAACCACTGAACCAGGACCTTCTTGTTGTGAGGCAGCAGTGCTAACCACTGAACCAGGACCTTCTAGCTGTGAGGCAGCAGTGCTAACCACTGAACCAGGACCTTCTTGCTGTGAGGCAGCAGTGCTAACCACTGAACCAGGACCTTCTTGCTGTGAGGTAGCAGTAATAACCACTAAACCAAGACCTTCTTGCTGTGAGGCAGCAGTGCTAACCACTGAACCAGGACCTTCTTGCTGTGATGCAGCAGTGCTAACCACTGAACCAGGACCTTCTAGCTGTGAGGCAGCAGTGCTAACCACTGAACCAGGACCTTCTTGCTGTGAGGCAGTAGTGCTAACCACTGACCCAGGACCTTCTTGTTGTGAGGCAGCAGTGCGAACCACTGAACCAGGACCTTCTTGCTGTGAGGCAGCAGTGCTAACCACTGAACCTTCTTGCTGTGAGGCAGCAGTGTTAACCACTGAACCAGGACCTTCTTGCTGTGAGGCAGCAGTGCTAACCACTGAAACAGGACCTTCTTGCTGTGAGGCAGCAGTGCTAACCACTGAACCAGGACCTTCTAGCTGTGAGGCAGCAGTGCTAACCACTGAACCAGGACCTTCTAGTTGTGAGGCAGCAGTGCTAACCACTGAACCAGGACCTTCTTGCTGTGAGGCAGCAGTGCTAACCACTGAACCAGGACCTTCTTGCTGTGAGGCAGCAGTGCTAACCACTGAACCAGGACCTTCTAGCTGTGAGGCAGCAGTGCTAACCACTGAACCAGGACCTTCTTGCTGTGAGGCAGCAGTGCTAACCACTGAACCAGGACCTTCTTGCTGTGAGGTAGCAGTACTAACGCAGTGCTAACCACTGAACCAGGACCTTCTTGTTGTGAGGCAGCAGTGCTAACCACTGAACCAGGACCTTCTAGCTGTGAGGCAGCAGTGCTAACCACTGAACCAGGACCTTCTTGCTGTGAGGCAGCAGTGCTAACCACTGAACCAGGACCTTCTTGCTGTGAGGTAGCAGTAATAACCACTGAACCAAGACCTTCTTGCTGTGAGGCAGCAGTGCTAACCACTGAACCAGGACCTTCTTGCTGTGAGGCAGCAGTGCTAACCCCTGAACCAGGACTTTCTTGCTGTGAGGCAGCAGTGCTAACCACTGAACCAGGACCTTCTTGCTGTGAGGCAGCAGTGCTAACCACTGAACCAGGACCTTCTTGCTGTGAGGCAGCAGTACTAACCACTGAACCAGGACCTTCTTGCTGTGAGGCAGCAGTACTAACCACTGAACCAGGACCTTCTTGCTGTGAGGCAGCAGTGCTAACCACTGAACCAGGTCCTTCTAGCTGTGAGGCAGCAGTGCTAACCACTGTACATTGTATACTATTGCACGTTACTCTTACATGTGCACCCTGTACTTGTGCTGTATAATGACAATACATTTGAATCTAATCTAATCTAGTCCCTGCAAATTTGCTCATTTCCATGCAGTGGGACACACACAGACACAGACACACACACGACACACAGAGAAAACATTCAACACATAACAATATTTTAGATTAATGCTAAACAAATTATGAATAGTCAAAATACAAAACAGATGTAATTTCTTTTTTACAAAGCAGTTTTTTAGTTGAGCCATCTTTGGTTACAGCTGATCTTTGGTTAGGCTACATTCAGGCAAACACATCTCATTTCATTAGTGGGTGTGATACTAGCCAAAACATGTTATTGTTGTCTCATTAGAACACTGTTCAATGAAAGTGTTTACATGCACATCTTTATCCTTTCTTTTTTTAATCCACTTTTTCTCCTTATTTAAAAAATGTTCTCCCATCCCAATTTCGCCTCGCCAATTCTCCCTTCAATTCTCCCCTCCCCTGTCTCGAATGTTGCTAGACTATGCCTCCCACTGGTCGGCTGCAGTGAGGACCAAGCCTTGCATCACGTGTCCCCTCCGGTACACGAGGAGGCAGCCGTCGCATCTTTTCACCTGAACAGTGCAATCTCTCAGTGGCGAGGAGTAACGCGTGGGAGGCTCACGCTGCCACCGATACGTCCTGATTCTGCTGTACAGGCGCACCAACCGACCTGTAGGAGTCGTTGTGCACAACGTCCAATCCCCACCCACCGGCTTTCCCACCCCTAACACTGCCAATTGTGTTAGTATGAACGACCAGCCAAGCCGGTAGCAACGCCGAGAGCTGGGCTCGAACCGAGCATCTCCTGCGTTAGTGGCGAGCGCCTTGCCCACTGCGGCACTTAGCCGCCTGGCACATCTTTATCCTGTTTTCATTCTGAAATATTCCGATTTTTCAGTTGGCTCATGTTAGTCTTGCATAGCCAGAGCTCTCTCCACACTACATGGCTGTTGTGACAGCGCGGGAGAGAGGTCTGCGAAATCTACGAATTCCAATCTGGCTTCAGAACATCCCATTCCACTGACACATGCCTTCTCTATTTGAACGACCACATCAAACAAGAGGTGGACGCGGGAAAATACTGCGGCATGGTCATGCTGGACCTACAAAAGGCCTTCGACACTGTCAATCACTCCATTTTGATTGACAAGCTAAAAGCAATTGGTTTTGATAGTCTATCAGTGAGCTGGATGCAATCCTACCTGGAGGGGAGAGAACAGATGGTGGAGGTGAACGGTACTCTACCCCCCCCCCTCCCAGTGAGCTGTGGTGTTCCACAAGGAAGCATACTAGGACCAGGCCATGTGAGCGGCGCGGCGCGTGAGCGGCGCGGGCGGTTTTGACGTGAGCGAGGAGTGGGTTCTAAAATGGGTCGGCGCGACGTCCGGAGCGAGAGTTCTCCTCCGCTCCAATCCACTCCAGGCCGCTCACAGTGGTTTAACACTGATGTAATATACATGTAGTACAATGCCAAAGCAACAGATGGCGATGTACAAACATGAAGGCCATTTTCAACCAATGAGAAGGGTGAACCTGTGATATCCTGTTCAGGCTTTGTCACTCACATCCTGTTAGAAAAAGTTTTGACGCCATTGTTGTTGTCGTTAGCTTACATGCTAACGTTAATGGCAGCGACCATAGCAGTGTGGCTAGGCTAGCTATCATCGTTATTTAACTTTGCAGAATGGGTACAATTACAATGCGGCTCAATACAAACAATTGTTAAGGGGCCCAGGGGGTGTAGACTCTTGTAGTTTGATTCAAGGTGAGCGGTGAGCGAGCGGAGAGCGACTTGGGGGCGGGGTCAACATGAGCGATTAGCGTAGCGGACCAAGCTTTAAAGAGCGAAGAGCGGATTTCTCACCCGCGCCGATCCGCTCACGTGGCCTGACTAGGACCGCTACTGTTCCTAATTTATGCAAATGACATGTCGTCAGCTTGTGACTGCAACTTGTTCCTGTTCGCAGACGACTCAGCCCTGCTGGTCTCTGACAAGAACAAGTTACAGGTTGAAAAAGCCCTAAACTCTGAACTCTGCAAAATCTGCACCTGGCTCGCTGATAACAAACTATCATTACACCTGGGTAAAATAGAGTCCATTCTCTTCGGATCAAATAACAAACTCAGCAAGGCCGACGGCTTCTCAGTTACAGTGGGTGACAATATTGTCACAAGGAAAGATGAAATTACATACCTGGGTCCCATCCTAGAGGCAAATCTTTCCTGTGACAAAATGGCAACCAATGTAATAAAAAAAGTCAACCAACGAACAAGATTCTTGTACCGGATCTCCTCTAAATAATCTGGAGTGAAGTCGGATGAATTCCGATGTATTGTGCAAAATCTGACCTGCATCTGATTTAGGACCTCATATGAAAGTGGCCCAAATCAGAATTGAAATTATCAGATTCCATGTGATTTGTGCCGTTCACACTGTTGTGAAAAAGTGAAGGTCGTTTTTTAGCGGCATTTGAAAGCTCCATTTACACAGTAAACATTTTGAATATTTTGTTTACATTAAATCATTGCGTAGTATTTGTGATCAGGATATGAAGATTCATATGAATGAAGTAATAAATAAATCAGGATATAAAAGATTGCCCAGAATACTATGATATGTGCATGTAAACATGTTAGTGTAGATACACCCCTCTTTCTGTTTGTTTCATATTGATAAACAAGAAATGTCTGGTTAAATATTTACATAGCATTTTGCAATAACAACATGGATTAAAGTACCTAGTATTTGTGTCAAACAAGCATTAAAGGTGCTATAGATAACATTCAGCCCCTAGATGTCACACTAGAGCACAAACATGTCATTTATCCTATCAGATGCATTCCACGTTGGGAAATGGGAAGTAGGGAAGAGGACACATGTAAACAACAACATTCATTTTGGACCTACAATAATCTTTTGGAGGGGAAAGCTAAATACATTTATTCTGCACATTTCTAAAAGCTTTGTATCGTAAAATAAAAAGAAGAAAAAAAGATGACCCCACATAAAAATTGTATCTATATCTATAGCACCAGGTTTTGAAGAAGGTGAAAGCAGGGATATGGAAAACATTGAATCTCATATTATTCAGGAAGTGGTTGAGCGATAGATGAGCTGTGACTAGGAGCTGTGAAATGTGAGGATGAATAATAATATCACTTAATAATAATATATATACTTTGGCAGCGGCTGTGTGATTTATAAATGAATTATAACATGGACTTGGTTACTCATAAACTGAAACAGCTTGTGCTTAAATTTCTTCCATCTCTCTCATCCCACTCTCTCTCTCTTTCTCTCTTTCTCTCTCTCGCTCTCTCTTTCTCTCTCTCTCTCTACTCTTTCCGACACTGTCTAGGCAAACGCGGAGGAGTTGGACCGAGACGCAAGTCCTATAGACGGGTTTCTTGTTTACAAGCATTACCGTGTTTGAGCCAATCAGCGATAGCCGCTGAATCATGTGACTAGGGCTGACCTTCGATTTTTTTTTGGAATTCGAAGCTTCGGGGCCAAGATTCGATTTTAATTCGAAGCTTCGAAATCTTTATTTTAAATTTTTTTTTATTTTACATTTTTTATGTTGTGGGACTTGTACAGTACTTTGTTCAACTTTGTCAGTGCTGTAAAGTTTAAACCTTTTTAAATCTTAGACAAACTAAATAAACACTTTGCTTCCATGAAATATTGTAAGCCGTCATTTGAGGCTTTATAAAAGCAGCACAATGAACACAAATCTGTCAGTGTATTTTTTTTATTCTTTTTTTCATAATCAAATTTTATTTTCATATTCAGTCCCTGTCCCTGTGTGTGTGCTTGGAGCACCCAGAGCAGGCAGGGGTGGGGTGTGCCTTCTCCTTGATGGTGTAGTCGAAACGAGGCAGCACCAGGACGGTGGGGTCCGGTTCGCTCTTGTTGGCGGCGGCGGAGGCAGCGACACTTGCAGCTCGCTCCGCCTCCACCGCTATAATGCCCTGCAGCAAACATGTGATGGCCGCGTCGATGTTGGTGTTGTCCTGAAGAGAGAGAGAGAGAGAGAGAGAGAGAGAGAGAGAGAGAGAGAGAGAGAGAGAGAGAGAGAGAGAGAGAGAGAGAGAGAGAGAGAGAGAGAGAGAGATAGAGAGAGAGAGAGAGAGAGAGAGGTTAGGTTAGGTTAGGTTAGGTTTACTTTATTTGATCAAGGGGGACAGCGTACATTAATAAAACATTTTACAGATGCAAATGCACCCAATTTTTGCCAAAAGGCTAATTTCCATTGGCAGTCCCCCTGCCAGAAGGTACAGGCTAAAACCCTGTGTGAAAAAGGGTTAGCAATAAAAACAGAATAAAATCAAGATAAATAACATTAGAATAGGGATACAGGGCACAATACAGTCATGGACACAAGGACAGAGCACATATTAAAAGACCCAGACATAGACAAACGCACCATATCCACACACACACACACACACACACGCACACGCACACGCACACGCACA
Organism: Notolepis coatsorum; assembly: GCF_963971535.1. NCBI lineage: Eukaryota > Metazoa > Chordata > Actinopteri > Aulopiformes > Paralepididae > Notolepis > Notolepis coatsorum. Next base: position 131,000,363 of record NC_140168.1, read on the forward strand.
CGCACACGCACACACACACACACACACACACACACACACACACACACACACACACACACACACACACACACACATCTCAGTGTTGACAATTCTGGTTTTCAATGAGCCATTCTTTAACCCTGCACTTGAATGAGTGATAATGATGTGGACACTCTAATTGTTTGAGGTATTGAGTTCCATTGGTGGGATGCTCTATATGAAAAGACGGCCTGGCCAAATGCACTTTTTTTTTAAAGGGATTGTACAGTCCCTCCTTGCAGCACATCTAGTGTTCCTGGTTGAGGCAGACTTGAGGTTGATGAAACCAGACAAAGGCAATTAATTAATTAATTAATATAGCACTTTTCTAGACACTCAAAGAACTTTACAATGTAGACGTCCAACCTTGGGCTATCATATCTTATCTTACATCACACTGACCAATGGCTGAAAGGCTCAGGAGACAAGGATTTATATCAGCCAATTAAGGGGGAGGGATGATTAGGTGGCCTTGATGTCAGAGACCTGATTGGGAACGTCGGGGAACCCCCTACTCTTCGTGACAGATGCCCTGGTTCTTTAAGAGGACCTCAGCCGGGACCTCGGTTTAACGTCTCTTCCGAAGGACGGCACTCAAGCTGTATGGTGTCCTTGTTGTCACCATAACAGGGGCATTGTTCAGAGTGCCCCCTGCTGGATAACAACACCACTTTCTGACAGTGGCCTGGCTGCGTGAACACTTAAGGTAACTAACTTGCGTTCAGCGTTTCGTTCAGCGTTTCTCTGATTGGCCACGATGCCCACGTGACCACGGCGCGGCAGAGGCGCTCTCCTTCGTGAATACGCTCGTTCGGCGTGAGCCTCCAACGAGTGACGCGTCTCTCGTCACATAGGTCGCGTTTCGCTGATTGGCCACGACGCCCACGTGACCGCGGCGAGGCAGAGGCGCTCTCCTTCGTGAATATGCTCGTTCGGCGTGAGCCTCCAACGAGTGACGCGTCTCTCGTCACATAGGTCGCATAGGTAATATTAATAGGTTGCCGCGGCATTATGCATTCGTAATCCCCCCTACATAATAACCACGCAGGTTAATCAAGCAACGCTCGCACAATACCTAGCTTAATAATAAGTAGGCAATTGGCACAAGTGTAAATTATACATTCGTCACTCAGTTTTAACATCGACGGTTAGCTCAACTCGTTCGTCAGCTTGCTGTGAAGCCTATGGTCAGTTGGTGACAAGTTCGAATCACTTAAATTTTTTTTTTCTTTTTTTTTACGTTTAATTAATTTATCATCTCTCTATATAAACGTAACTAGCTATTCATATCAATCGAAATAACGTTAATCTCCGATATTTAAACATGGTCCCCAAAATGAATGGAAGCGAATGAGGAGCCTGACACCTGGGAGGAATGGGGGTGTTGCAGCGTTGGGGATGTTTAAAAAATATAATTTAATATATAATATAATAATTTGTGCTTCACCTAAAAATTTTGTCAGCAGCCTCCACTGATGTACAGTGATTCAAACCCCCTCAATGTGCAGTTTCTGACAGCTGTGCTGTGTTGTCACACGAAATAACATTATGAATAAAAACGCGAAATAACATTATATAACGTTGCGTTATATAACGTTACAATGTACAGTTTCTGACAGCTGGGCTACAATACAACATGAAATACAATACAACAATGTGCAAACACAGCAGCAAGATTTGTGAGCTGCTGTGACAAGAAAAGGACATCCAACGGAATACAACCACCATAAAGACTGTACAAGAAATTCCTTCTGTAATGTACTGATTTCTTTTGTTTTCTCTGTTTGATTGTTTTGCTTTATTTTGTTTGTTTTAACACTGGCTTTGGCAATGTAAACATATGTTTCCCATGTCAATGAAGCCCCATTGAATTGAATTGACAAGAGAGAGAGAGGGGGGGGGTAAAGAGAGATAGGGAGGGACAGAGAGAGAGAAAGAGAGGGGAAGAGAGACGGAGATAGATAGAGACAGAGGTTAATTGCTTCTATATACAGTATACCGACACACACACACACGCGCACACGCGCGCGCACACACACACACACACACACACACACACACACACACACACACACACACACACACACACACACACACACACACATACACATACACACACACAGAGTGGTCTAAGGACTAATTGGAAAGTTAGATTGGCCCATCTTCAGCCTTCTTTCACAAACATGCGTGCAGAGAGAGAGAGAGAGAGAGAGAGAGAAAGAAAGAGGGGAGAGAGGGTGGGGGGGTACAATACAGTACGGCTCAATACACACAAATGTTAAGGGGATGCAGACCAGAGAAAGACGTTTGTCTTGTTTACATCAGGGTCCCCCATTTTCAATTCATAGTGACGTTTGGACATTTACAGTGGCCAGTTTCAAATTGCAGCCTCCCGTAGGTGCTCTTTCAGAGCGGTTTTGAATGTGGATAGGGATTCACATTATTTTACGGCTTTGGGTAGGGCATTCCACATTGATGTGGTGTATCCGGTGTGATCTTACTCTGCATTGTGTTTTTCGATTCGACCCCTGTTAAGGGATCGCCCTGAGTGGGAGTTGAACCCCGGTCTCCCGCGTCACGGGCGGCATCACAGACCACTATACCAAGAGGTGAATTCACTTCTTGCTATTGGGTCTGGATGCCTCTGGGGAGTGAGTTTACTTGCAGTACCGCTTAACGTCCACAGCCACTTCACTTACTGTCACTCGTGACTGTGGATAGATTGCGGTACCTCCGTTACACTCACCCCACACAGGGCATCCGGGTCTATCGGCACCACGTGTAGCCGGTGTGATCTTACTCTGCATTGTGTTTTTCGATTCGACCCCTGTTAAGGGATCGCCCTGAGTGGGAGTTGAACCCCGGTCTCCCGTGTTGCGGGCGGCATCACAGACCACTATACCAAGAGGTGAATTCACTTCTTGCTATTGGGTCTGGATGCCTCTGGGGAGTGAGTTTACTTGCAGTACCGCTTAACATCCACAGCCACTTCACTTACTGTCCCTCGTGACTGTGGATAGACTGCGGTACCTCCGTTACAGTGGCATAATTGCGAAACGTGTTTAGTCCCTTGTTTGAGCGGAATCTGGGTTTAACATGATTTGTTGAGCTCCCTCTGGTGTTGTGGTCGTGGTATTCACTGACCTTTGGGAAGTATTTTGACATGTACCTTAGTCGTATAGTGTATCTTGTAGACCAGGCCCATTGCAAGTTGTGGTACTCTGTCCAGGGGCGGATTTAGGATTGTAGGAGATCCGGGGCTTAGCCCAGATGGGCCCCCTTTATTTTTTTAATATTTTTTTGTTTTTTTTTCAAATTTTTTTTTGTGCAGGCAAGGGGTGGTTTGGAGGGGGTCAGGCACGACCCTCTCCACGACAGATATTTTTTGAATTTAATGAACCTGTACGTGCAATTTCCTGCAATATAGAGCCTTCAATCTTGACCAATAAAGCTGCTCTTTTCACTATAAAACTCAGTTAACCATAACGTATATATTGGGGGGGGGGATATATCATATTTTTCATATAATCAAAAAGTGGTGGAGCAAGATCATACCTTTGCTCCCCCAAGTTCAATAGTGGGAGAGCAGAGATGCTCCGAATGCTCTTATGGCCAGGCGTCTATGATTCACTGATACAAAGTAAAATAGTGCAGTGCAATAAAATAGTTAGTAAAATAGAATAAAATAATGCAATAGTGCATTGCAATAAAATAGTTTTCATCGTATTTTTTCGGGAGGCCGGTAAGGAGTGCATTACAGTAGTCGAGTTGGCTTGAGATAAAGGCATGGATCTGGTTTTCAGCGTCCTTTTGATTTATAAATGGCCGTACTTTAGCTATGTTTCTAAGGTGGAAGAAGTTTTTGTCAACTTGTTGATTGTGATTTAAAGCTTAGGTCTGAGTCTACCATAACACCAAGACTTAACTCACTCAAATACAGTTAGCAGCTGGATAGACCACAGATGGAAATTAGCTTCTGCTAAATCTGGTGCAAACATATTTTCATGTAACAATGATGAATTGTAAAAAAAAAATTTTTTTTTTTTTTTTTTAAATAGATTCGGGGCTTTTCAGAATACATCCGGGGCTTGAGCCCAGGTAGCCACCCCCTAGCTCCGCCCCTGACTGTCGTCTACTCTAAGCCATCCTAGGTTGTCAAAGTGGGCAGGGGTGAGGTGGGTTCTAGGAGTAAGGTCAAGTAGTAGTCTGACCAGTTTGTTTTGTGATGTTTGTAATCTTGTTTTTAGCGCCTTTGAGGTGCTTTGGTACCATGAGGTGCAAGCATAGTCGTAGTACCCTTGAATGAGTGCTCCTGCCAGAGTCTTCAGGGTATTCTTGTTTACCAGAGAGGAGATCCGGTACAAGAATCTAGTTCGTTGGTTGACCTTTTTTATTACATTGAATGCCATTTTGTCACAGGAAAGATTTGCCTCTAGGATGGAACCTAGGTATGTAATTTCATCTTTCCTTGCGACAATATTGTCACCCACTGTAACTGAGACGCCGTCTGTTTTGCTGAGGTGAGAGAGGAGGGGAGGTGTGAAGGAATGCATTAAGAAAACACAAAGTGACATTTTGTATATAGAGGGGGGAGAGAAAAAGAAAGAGAGAGAGTGACACCAGATGGCAGCGTGAGATATATAATAATATTTGCATTCCATGAAAAAGCACTAATTGGCTTCAGACACGGGCACCGCACACACATGGACGCCCACGGCCCCATGCACATGCACATAGACATCATACTAGATGATCATCTGATAGCATTATAAATGGTAAATGGCTGCATTTTTTATATAGCGCTTTTATCTAAGGGGGCTTTCTCACTCAACATCGGGGTCGAAATCAGCTCCGTGCCGTCCTCATTCCGAGTTCCGTGCCGAACTCCCCCCCCCCCCCCCTCTCCCCCCTCTAGTTTGTGTACACACTTCAGTCTGGGTGCGCTCTGGGTTTTGTTTTACGGTTTGCGTTTTGAGCTTGTAAGCTTGCCGTAGTCGATGATGTCACGCTCGAAATGTAAACACAGGAAGTGTTAACACGGAGACTGGAGAATGGATGTTGATATAAAGAAACAAATAACTAATAAATATGAAGTTATATTTGAACCTCTGTTGTCAAGCCTTTTTTTTTTTTTGATCAAATTTTTTTATTGACATTCTCACGAAACAAGACAACACATTAACCACAATCACAATACATAGAACTTCACAAGAAAATAACAAAATAACAAAACAATAATAATAATACAGACTAACAATTATACAGACAAGAGAAAAGAAACCAGAGTTCAACCTACTAAATTGATTCCACGGGGTACTATCTAATAAATGGTCTTTCCCAGTGTTCAGCCCCGATTCCCGGCCGTGTGACCCCATATTAATAAAACGTACATCTCCAACCCACCACAAGGACCATTTTTTGGGGGAACACGACCTGAAAACAGAGCAATGAACCTTCATGAAAAAACAAAAACCTGTAGAGGTGTTCCATAGACTCACAGAGACCGTGTAAAAGTGGCCAGACAGTGAAGAAATAGTTAAATAGCTGCCCCCCCATAATATCCCCAGCTAAACTCAAGATGACAAGACAAGGGACAAGACAGACAAAAACATTTCCTCCTCCCCCTCCCAAGAGACCGCCGGACTCACCCGAACACGCACCCCAACCCCGCTCAGCCGCACACTGCGGTCTTTACCTTCTCAGCTGCTGCGAACCACAGGTCAATTCCAGCCTGCCCCACCCCAATCACCCGGGCTGTGGATATCTCAAGATAAATCACATCCAATAGAGTTAGGGACCAGTTAATCATTGTAAGCTTCTCAGGCTCCTTCCATCTCATTGCTATTAGCTTCTTCGCTGCTGTGACGCCCGCTAGGACAACCCTTTTCAGTTGTACGGACGCGGGTAGTGTCGTTATATCGTTCAGGAGTAGCGTAACAGCTGTGAATGGGATAGTTAAGCCACACAGATCTGAAAGTTTGTCCGTTATTGACCTCCAGAAGCGGGCCACTGGTGGGCAATCCCAATACATATGCATATAAGTGCCAGTGGCCTTTTGAGAGCACAAAGTGCACCGAGAGTCGGTTATCAGTCCCATAGCAAATAGCTTCCTAGGTGTAAGATAGGTCCTATGAATATAATTAAAATTAATTTGCTGGTGATTGGGGTTGCGGGAAGATAATGCCACATTTGCCCAAACATCATCCCAGTCAAACTCGGGGTCCATCTCCGGGATATCCACACGCCAGATTGTATCCAATGATAAATTTTTATACGTGGATTGAATTAAGAGCGTATAAAAGTCGGAGACAAACCCTCTGGATGTCGTCCTGTCCACTATGAGCCTGAGGAAGGGGTGTGGGTGCAAGGCTTGAGCCCACGGTACGCCATACGCCCTCAGTGCTGACCTTAGTTGAAGGTAAAGAAAGAAGGACTCGCCGGGAAGATCATAAAATTCTCTTAAGTCCTGAAACGCACGGAGGCCGTTCTTATCATAAATATCCTCCAGAGTATGCACTCCCCTCCTTTGCCATTGAGGAATATTAACCGGCTTGTGTCCAACAAGTAATTGCTGGTTATTAAAAATTGGAGAGTCCAGGTGCCAAGGGCATTTAACCCCACACGACCTCTGTACATTACGCCACGTTTGGATCACGTGAGTTATGATCGGTCCATACCTCAGCCGGCATTTCGCAATAGAGACAGTGGAGTACACTACATCCTGCAATCTTAGCGGAGACACCGCCGCCGCTTCTAAGGAGCGCCAAGATACAGCCTCTACAGGGTCTAGCCAGCACATCAGAGGTCTCAGTGAAAAGGACCAGAAATAAAGTTTAAAATCAGGGATTGCGAGGCCCCCATCTTGTTTCCTACGTTGAGTAGTAGCCCTTTTGATTCTCGGGCGTTTGTTATTCCAGACAAACTTAGATACCATCGATTGTACCTTGCGCCAGTGGTCTATTGGAGGGGGCAGGGGGAGCATTGAGCTAATAAAATTTATCCTAGGCAGGATGTTCATTTTGATTATGGAAGCCCGGGCTTGTAAGGAGTTAGGAAGGGACGACCACCTGTCTAGATCCTGGCGTATTTTATCATAAGTACCCGTGAAGTTGTACTTAGTAGTTTGGTTCAGCGTGGGGAATATCTCTATGCCCAAGTATTTAAAATGTTCTACTATGGGGATATCAGCTGGTAGTCGTACCGCCTTGGCCAGTTCATTAAGAGGTAGGCAGGCTGATTTGTTCCAGTTAATCTTAAAACCTGACAGTTTACCAAAGTCGTCGATTATCCTCAATAATTTTGTGGCCGACCGGGAGGGGTCGTCCATGAAAATCAGCAGGTCATCCGCATAGAGAGCAATTTTGTGTGGAGTATTGTTGACCATTATGGGGACGATGTCCTCCGATTGCCTAATAAATTGGGCCAAAGGTTCGAGGGAAAGCGCGAACAGTCCCGGGCTCAGAGGGCAACCCTGTCTAGAAGATCTGGAGACTGGAAAGAGTGTGGAACAGTTTTTGCCTGTCAGTATCATCGCAGACGGCGAGGCATACAGGACTTTAATCATATGAATAAAACTCTTTCCAAGACCCATGACCTCAAGTACCTTCCACAGGTATGACCACTCAAGTCTGTCAAACGCCTTCATGGCATCCAAAGACAGAACTGTGGATGGAGTTGTATTGTCTTTACTGTTATCGATTACATGCAACAGCCTCCTAAGATTATCTGCAGCCAGACGCCCCGGGATAAAACCAGTTTGATCGCAGTGTACCAATACAGACATAAATCTCTGCAGGCGACGGGCCAGCACCTTGGCAAACACCTTTAAATCGGCCCCGAGAAGACTCAAGGGTCTATAGCTACCACAATCATTGGGATCTTTGTCCTTTTTGAGAAGTAAAGAAATCAACGCCATATTGACATCTCTTGAGAACTCCCCTTGTTCGATAGCGTAATTGATCATATCGAGCATCAATGGACCCAGTTGGTCCCAGAAAGCTAAATACACTTCGGGTGGAATACCATCCCAGCCTGGCGCCTTACCCCTCTGCATTTCAACAATAGTCTCCCTCAATTCTACGAGAGTAATCGGTCTCCCCAGTTCCTTGGCCTCTTCCTCAGAAATGTGGGGTATCTCAAGCCCGCCAATGAACGATTCAAATCTAGAGTCATCCAGATTACCCTCTGAGCTATATAACTGTGAGTAAAACTCTTTAAAAGTGTCATTGATCTTTTTCGAATCAGTAGTGACTGCACCCTGGCTCGTCCTAATCGAGGGGATATCCGAGAAATGATCATTTGAGCGTATTTTCATTGCCAATAGATGGCTAGGTCTGGAGCCGTGAAAATAGTAATTTTGTCTTGTCCTATGTATCAAAAACTCAGACTGTTGTTTAAGTATGGAGTTTATTTCTTTTTTGACTATCTTACGTTGTGTGTTTAGTCGTTCATTATAGTCAGTTTGCAAGGATGCGTATAGGTCCGCATATAATGATTCCAGTCCTTCTAGCTTTTTTGACCGGGATTTTCGCAAATTGGAGGCAAATAGTGTGACATGACCCCTGATGAATCCTTTCAATGCGTTCCACAGGACCCTAGGGTCTTCTACTGTGCCAACGTTGATCTGCAAAAATTCAGCTAGTTTACTCCTGAACTCAGAACAGAAGTCATCGTTCTTTAGCAAGGTCGAATTAAAACGCCATCTGGGAGCTCTTGCGGAGAGCCTGCCAAAGGTTGCCGTAAGGAAAATCCCCTTGTGGTCTGAGAGAGCCAAGGGAACCAATGAGACATCGAAACTATCAAACATATTAGGGGACGCGAATGCATAGTCAATTCGAGAGAAGCTTTTGTGTCTGGCTGACAGGTGGGAGTAATCTCTGAGGGTGGGGTTGCATAAGCGCCAGAGGTCTGTGAGCCCCGTGTCTTTGGCCCACATCCTGAGGGCCTCAGAGGCCCGTTTCTGGTCGCTCGTTTCAGAGGGCCCGGACCTATCCATCTCCGCATCCCAGCACGCATTAAAATCGCCACCCACAATGAGAGCGTATCCATTAAGCTCCAACATATTCTTCGTGATTGTATTATAGAACGCTGAATCAAATGTGTTAGGAGCATACAATGCTATTATAGCCATCTTCCTATGCAAGAATTCAACTTTTGCTATAGTAATCCTTCCCCCCGTGTCCGACCATACATCCAAGATTTTGATATCAAGGTTACGTCTTGTAACTATGACTACTCCTTTCGTCTTATCATCGGCTGAGGATGAGGAGATAACGTGATATTGCCGATTTGCCAGTCTTGACACGTCACCTACCATTAAATGCGTCTCACTAAGGAGAGCAAGGTCAATATTTCTCCTCTTCAATAGCCAAAGGACACTGGCACGCTTGTGTGGGGCGTTAAGCCCTCCTGCGTTCCAAATTAAAATATTCAATTTAGCCATGGTCGAGCTTGTATAAGTGCGTAGAGAACATACCCGTGCAGCCAGGCTGAGTACAGAGGTGCCGATCCCGGCGGGCCCGGACGGTCAATCCCAGGAGTTCAGAGGAGGAACACTTACACATATATAAGACAACAGTACATAGAACACATAAAAATACCACCCCAGCTACAACCCCCCCTCCTTCTACTCTAAACCCTAACCCACCCGTCCTACTATAAGTTCCCCTATACCCACTCTCCAATCCCCACCCTATGCCCCATCCACTGAGGATGGTCATCTTCCTATCACTTCCCACTAGAGACATGGATCAATAAGACGCTCCCCACTCCCACCCCCCTCTAGATAAACCCCTGAGTAAACCCCCACTAGTCCAATAAACACAAATAATAATAAAATAGAATTCAATAAAGATATCGGTCGAAAACCACCTGAGCCCTGGCCCCAACATGAGACAACCATAATGGTAAAAATAGCCATTATTAAATAATAACTCCGCATCAACCTGCAGCCCTCTATTTCCGAATCTGCGCTTCAACATCACATTGTTATAGCCCAAAAGGGTATAGGGAAATTCAAAACAAAATTAAATTAAAGCATCCCAGCCGATAGTCTAAGGCAGGTTCGGGTCACAGGTTAATTGTGCAAAATTGTGTGAACAGTGTCAATTAAACAATGACAAAAAAAAGGAGGAAGGGAAAAAAAAGGGTTATGGTCAAAGTGCACCCCTTTAGCCGTCCCTCTGATCAGGCACAACGGCTGAAATGACATAACCTATGTAAGGATAGAATTAAACACAATCATTCATTAATCAATCCGGGGATGGTAATAGGCAACACCTGACACCACCTGTCATCATACATTGTTTCAATAAAGATATCGGTCGGAGCAGTTAGTCCAAGGTAGGATCGAATCACAGTTAAATTGCTCATTCAAATGCCATTAAAACAGCGACACTAATTATTATATAATCATTCAGCATCAACCCTGTAACCAACTACCTTGGAGTCTGCATATTAATGTCGCAACGTTATAGCATAAGTGGATCACGGAAAATTCAAAACACATTTAAGGCAGATTAGCAGTTAGTCCAAGGTAGAATCGGATCACATTTAAATCGCGTATACGGATGACATAAAAACAGCGACAGTAAGAAAGAAAAAAGGGAAGGAAAAGAGGGTAATGGCTATAGTGCAAGCCATATAATACATTGTTTCAATAAAGATATCGGTCGGAGCAGTTAGTCCAAGGTAGGATCGGATCATAGTTAAATTGCTCATTCAAATGCCATTAAAACAGCGACAATAATTATTATATAATTACTCAGCATCAACCTGTAACCATCTACCTTGGAGTCTGCATATTAATATATCAACGTTATAGCATAAGTGGCTCACGGAAAATTCAAAACAAAATTAAGGCGAGTCAGCAGTTAGTCCAAGGTAGAACCGGATCACATTTAAATCGCGCATATAGATGACATAAAAACAACGACAATAGGAAAGAAAAAATAAAGGAAAAGGAAAAGTGGGTAATGGCTAGAGTGCAAGCCATATAACCATATAGCCATGAAGTGCAAGCCATACCCGACCCAACCTGTTATCAAATATTGTATATGCATATTCAACCGACCTTGGCATCTACTTTGGATCAACAAAGCTCAAAACAACCTGGATATAAAAATAGAAAGCATACCAGAAGTTAGTTAGGGACTCGGTCACTCTTGAACTGTGCAAACCAATGTCCCTTTGAACAGCAACATCAACCAAAATACGTAACCATTAACGGGTCTCAAATGTCTCAGCGCAGACCATAGTCGAAGCCCGCTGGCTAGCCCGAGGCTAGCGCGTAAGCTAGTGACGAATCCGGATAGCACGTTAGCCTACTATGTACATTGTTCAGCTAGCTCGTTAGCTTCCAAAGAGGCGATACACAAGTACGACCATGAGGTCAGCTTTAGCAAGTAACAGAAGTCATTGGGAAGCCCCGCTAGTTGGATGGGCAGAGGACAGTTAGCATGTCTGGGCATGACAGCAAGTGTTTGTGAATAGTCGACCTAATCAATGTATATAGGCCCAAACCGCCAAGTCACTCACCCTCCATAGATATCAAGCAACAGACTCGGGTGTCTCCGCGAGATACTCCTTCGCTCTAGCCAACGACCAAAACAAACGCTGACCACCGACCTTCTCCAACACAGATAATTTCGCGGGAGCGAATAACGTGGGCCTCAGGCCTAGTTTCCATAGCTTAGTCAGGACCACCTTGTACTCGGCTCTCTGAGCTTGAACCTCCGGTGTAAAGTCCTCGAAAATGGCCACTTTGTGATCGCCAAGCCTCAGAGTACCCCTTCTGGTACGAGCCGACCGCATGATGATTTCTCTCTGTTGGAGTCTGTTCAGCTTGACTATGATGGGCCTCGGTTCTTTGTTCACGCCGGGAGAAAACCTGCCCGCTCTGTAGGCCGACTCACAGATAGGAGGCATAGGGAGGACGTCTGTCCCTAGTATCTTCTGCAGCAGTTCGGGCACGGTCTCAGAGAGACGGCCTTCACCGCTGGTCTCCGGTACTCCAACAATCCTGACGTTGTGGCGTCTATCCCGGGACTGCATCTCCTCCATCGCCGACTGTAGTTTGTTGACTTCAGCCTGCCTAGCCAGCAGGGCGGATTCAAGACCCGCCATCTTCTCACACTGTGATGATACCTCCGTCGTTAGCATGGCTAGTTCGTTAGCATTAGCCGATGAGGCAGCGTGTATCGCCTCCATCTTGTCTGTCAGCGGTACTACCGCCAGCCGAATTTCCTCTGATATCTCACGACGGAGGCTGATACAGAAATCCGCCAACACTTTCTTCTGTGCTTCAGCGATGCGTGCCTCAGAGTCTGCGTGTACTTTCTTCTGTGCTTCTGCGATGCGTGTCTCAGAGTCTGCGTGTAGCTTGGTCATGACCAAGAGCACAGCTTCGCTTAACTCCCCGACAGCGGGAGACGGTGCAGCCATGCTCGGCGGTGCCGGTGTCGTGCCTAATTCTTTCATGGCTCTGGTTTCCACCCCCGCCATCGTAGAAAGTCGAAAAAAGTTGATGAATGTATACTAAACACGACGACCTAGCAAACAGACAAAAAACAAATAAAAATAAAATAAAGACTAATGGGGAGAAACGTATATTCAGCACGGTAGAAGGGAGCTCACGTGAAACACGTCTACTCCATGATCGCTCAGCTCCGCCCCTCTGTTGTCAAGCCTTGTCAATATAACCCACCCCCCTTTTCTCACGAATGGAACTCTGTTGTAGAGTCCGCTTTTGATCGTTTTGCAGGGTTAACAATAACGCTAAGCTAACGGCTAACGCTAGTTTTACTAGTAACATTGCTCGCATCGATTATATTGAATGTCATTGATCTACTGGTCGACCGAAAATTTAAACGGGAATGTCTTAACACGACTGCGGACTCTGGATGTTGATATAAAATGAACAAATTGCCAATAAATATGAAGTTATATTTGAACCTCTGTTGTCAAGCCTTGTCAATATAACCCACCCCATTTTATCACGAATGGATGGTGTTGTAGAGTCCGCTTTTGAGCGTTTTGAGCGATCTACTGGTCGACCACGGCCGACTGGTTGGGCACCACTGGTCTAATAGAAATAAATGCATTCGAACAAGAAAGTATAGTATACAGCAATGGCTAACGGCTAAACGCTAGTTAGCTAACCTGTTCAGAAGCTAACATTATCCCATCGCTTGTGGCAATTATATTGCATGTCATTGATCTACTGGTCGACCACGGCCGACTGGTTGGGCACCACTGGTCTATAGAAATAAATGCATTGAACAATGTATAGACATAGCAATGGCAAACAAAATTGCCAGGCCTAACCGCCCCCACTCAGCGCGCACCTGAGACCACCTATTTCAGGCGTCCAGGTTCAGCGCCCCCGGGGACGAATCAGCAGGGGGCGGGGACGGGGGACAGCGTTCTCACTCAGACAGACACACCATTTTCTGATGCGAGCCGGCTCTGATTCGACACAGAGCAGTGAGTGAGAAACCACCCTAAAGCTCTTTGCAATTTGTTCCTCACATTTTACCCATTCACTCACACATTCACACACCGACGGTGCCAACCTGCCAACCTGCTCATCGGGAGCAATTAGGGGGTTAAGTGTCTTGCTCAAGGACACATCGACTGCTCTGACCTCCTGAGCCACTGTCGCCCCTCTGATAGCATTATAACTGCTAATAATGCTCTTTCTCTCTCACACACAAACACACACACAGTCACCTTGGCGGAGGGTTAGGGTTAACGCTTTCACTGCCACACATTTGCGGAGCTAATGATGCTAATGATGGAGCTTCGCCGTCGGTTGTGTGATAGTAAAGGGCTAACCTTCTGTGTATTGTCACAGTCAAAGGGTTAACCAGCTGTCGTGTGGCAGTGAAAGGGTTAACACACCTTGGGGGAGGGTTAGGGTTAACACACCTTGGCGGAGGGTTAGGGTTAGGGTTAAGGGTTAACACACCTTGGCGGAGGTCTCGTACCAGCCCACGAAGCCGTGCTCCCTGGAGAAGCTCTCCAGCTTGGGCAGCGTGGCACACAGGCCATGACGCTGCTGGTCACACTTATTAGCCAATAGGACGGCTGGGACCGGCCTCCCGTTGCCCTGGGCAACCTGTGGGAAAAGCAGGAAGTGTCTGTGTTGTGAGTTGTGTTCAGTGAAGTCACAGTGTAAAAGGCACCGCGGTCGCGTTTCGTTTTGCGTGGTTTCGGCGCGTTTCTGGAGTTTAACGTGCCATGTGGCAGCTGGGACTTTGATTTGAATACTGACTAACGATGTAACAGAGTGACAGCCATGTCACGTTGCTTCACAGTTGTGATTGGAGGATCAAGAA
>NC_140168.1:131019716-131028730 GCF_963971535.1 Notolepis coatsorum
AGTAAAAGAGAAAATGAGAGCTTCCGATTGGTCATTTCCATTTTTTTTTTAAACCAGTCACGTCACTCTACTGTGATTGGACCGTTGGCTTGAGTGCAATGTGGGACTTGTAGTTTTTGAATGATTATAGCGGAGAAAAAAGCACGATTGAGGCTGTAATCTTGAGTAATTGCTTTTTCCGTTTCGCACACATATTTCTAGGGGCATATGCGAGCAATATGGTCGCACTGTAGAGCCCTGATTAGGGCACAACTCTATCAGCTGATTAACAATGTTCATCAAAGTGTTGCGTGTTACAGTGTAGGTTAGTTTATTAGGACAAGTGCATAATTTTATTTAAAAAAATTGTTTTACAATACTTAAGTACTGTTATATAGCGTACTTGCATCGTGTCCCGCTCTTAAGCCATACCGAGATATACCTCATCTCATGTACCTATTGTACTCCATCAACGAATAAAAACCCAAATACACCCATCACCTGCCAGGCCCCGCCCCTTTAGTAGCGTACTATAAAGTACTAGGCGTAGTCACCACTCACTCTTCCTCTTTTTTCGTTTCCATCATAGCGGATGCAAGTCGCCCTATGCAACTAGCGATATGAAAAGATTAGAGAAATTGCGTAATATTGAATGCTTACCGGAGGTTTGCTTACCCCTGGATTCTTCGGGGCATGTTTCATGCTGATGTTTCCTCATCTTGTGGCAGCAGATCGAGGAGCAGCGTGCAAGGTTTGGCTATCGAGCCGGCTTGTACACAGGTAGGCCCTGTGTCATCAGGCATTGGTGCTAGTGTTAGTAATGCTGTGAAGTGTGTTTCGGCGCCGGGGGCGGGATGGCTTGGTGAACGTTCCACTGCAGTGGACGGTTTCCGGGCGATCCTGGAGCATGCTGCTAACACTAATGCTACTGCTAATGCAAAAAAATTGGTCATTTTTAATGAAGGTCAGTCGGTAGCTAATGTGGGGGGTTTTGCTGAGTCCTATTTACCCTTTTTACGGGTAAATGGGTTGACAACAGGGTGCAGGCCGGGTGTACCGTGGCTAAGTAGCCAGGTAGCTTTGATCCTGTGCCCCGGCAGGGATGAACGATGTCCCACCCGGCCGATGCTTGAGAGCGAATCGGCTCGGAGGGTGGCAGTATGGACGGATGAGTGTTATACTGCTGCAGGATGGTATTTAGCGGCGGCCAGTGTTATGGCTCAGCTGACTATTTTCCTGTCCACATTAGCGCCGGGTAGTGGGGCTACGGGACCAGCCGACACTGAAAACATTTTGCATGTTTGTGGTGTTATAGAGATCTTGACTCAGTCGCAAGCTATAACTGGAGGATTAGGATGCTATCAACGTTTGTTAATAGGCATATCTGGTTGGAGCAATCTCCTCTTGGGGAAGAAGATAGATTTTCTCTCCTCACGGCTCCTTTTTCCACAGAAGGACTTTTTGGTCGTTCTGCGGAGGCGCAGGCGGTTGTTGATCTGGGTCCCACACCGCCTCACACTATGCAGCCAGAGGTTGGAGCACGGCCTCGTCAGCGACTGTAGCGAGGCCCTCGACAAGCGGCCATGTTTCCCCCGCCAGTGGTACCCTGGGCGGAGAGTCAACAGGGATCCACAAGGCCGACAGCCTTGGCGGCCGAGGGATCGGCCATTTTGGGTGTACTCGGCTTGGAACAAACAAGCCGTCGTCATTCTGCCGCGAGCAGCCCGCTCCCCGTTCAATCCTCTCTCCGTTACCCACGGAAGCGGGGCTCTGATCGTTTTCCTTTGGCTGCGGGCCGCGAACCTTCTTTGAAGCGCATGCGGCCCCACTTTTCGCTTCTCATGGAGACAGGGGCTGACACCCAGTTGATGGCTGAGCCTGGGTCTGTCCGTGAGAATGTTGTGCTGTCGCGTGGCTCCTGCACCACACGTTGTGTGATGGGTGAGCCTGGTGTTACGGCTGCCACTATTTACAGTGGTCAGCAGGGGGACTCGAGGCCTCTTCGGGTGAATGCTCAGCAAGGGTTACCCCAGCCTCGCCTTCGCCAGGCGGGGTATCACGCTGATGCCTCCCACTCCTGTGAGAGCGGCAGTGGTCTGCAAAGAAGAGGCGAGCGTGATTTGGGTGATAGCAATATCACTGCAGGGCTACGGCGTGTAGGAGCCCATGGGGTCCTCACGCCTTGCATGTCTAGCTGTAGAACAACTCCTCAGCATGCGCTAGAGGGGTGTTCAGGGGGGGGGTGTGTGTCAACCAGTTTGATGGCAGCTTCTCCCGTATCAAACCGGCCCTTTCTGTTGGGGTCCCCCCTTGAGTGCGTCGCACAGCGGGAGGGACCGGGCCACCTATCTACTGTTCCTTGCGGCCCAGCGTCAGTTGACGGCGGGTGCGCTGTGGGATTATTTTCACATATGGCGACAAGAATGCCGTTTGGAGGGGTGGATAGAGAGAACGTTGAGGGAGGGGCTTGTTTTGCAGTTCGCACAACCCCACCCTCCGTTTTCAGGTTTGGTGCAGACCCTATTGTCAGGGTCAGAAGCAGTGACAGCCCTGGCCGACGAGATTCGATCTCTGTTGGCGAAGCAGGCTATAGTCGTGGTCCCGAGAGAGGACGCGATGTCAGGCGTCTACTCCCGTTATTTTCTGGTGCCCAAAAAAATGGGAGGGGTCAGACCTATACTGGATCTGTCCGCGTTCAATCGTCTGATTGTAGCGAGACCATTCAGAATGTTGACCGTCAAACTCCTGCTGCTTGCTGTCAGAAGGGGAGACTGGTTCACCTCCATAGACCTGAAGGATGCGTATTTTCACATCCCGATTTTCCCTCCTCACAGGAAGTTCCTACGGTTCCTGTTTCAGGGCGTAGCATACGAGTACCAGAGGTTGCCGTTCGGCTATTCTCTGGCTCCCCGCACATTCACCAAGTGCGTAGCGACTGCGCTGGAGCCTCTACGTCGTCGAGGAATACGGGTTCTATTCTATCTCGATGACATTCTACTCCTCAGCCGGTCGGAGGAGGTTGGCAGGTCTCATACCAGGCTGGTAGTGGAATTCCTCACCAGGCTGGGTTTTGCTGTGAACTGGAAGAAGAGTACACCTCTTCCCAGTCAACAGGTGGAGTACTTGGGCTTGACGTTGAGGTCAAGGCCCATGATTGTAACCCTCTCGGAGCAACGGAGGGTGTCTATCCTACACGCGCTCGGGGGTTTCCGTCTGGGAGGGACGGTCACGGCGCTGCAAGTGATGCGCCTGCTCGGAATGATGGCATCTGCTCACACGGTGGTTCCTCTTGGCCTCCTCTTCATGAGGAGGATATAGAGGTGGTTCTTCAGTATGGGAATAGATCCGGTGAGGGACAAATGGAAACGGTTGACGGTTCCTTTGTCGATATGGGGAGATCTCGCCCATTGGAGGAGGCTGGGTATCCTCACCATTGGGGTTCCCATGGGCAGCAGGCGCTCACACGTCACGGTCTTCACCGACGCTTCTCTCACGGGTTGGGGAGGGACGTGTCGGACCAACGCAGTGGGGGGCAGCTGGACGGTCCATGCTGCTCCATCTACCCTGCACATCAATGTGTTGGAATTGAGGGCGGTCCTCCTGGTCCTCAAACGGTTCGACCACCTGGTGGTAGGCGAGCACGTTCTGGTCAGAACGGACAGTATGACGGCAGCGGCGTATATCAACAGGCAGGGTGGGACTCGATCCACCCGCCTGCACCGGGCGGCGGTCGAACTCTGGCTATGGGCATCTCGCAGGCTGCGCAGTCTGAGGGCGCTCCACATCCCTGGTATGGAGAATGTGGGCGCAGATGTGATGTCTCGGGGCGGTCCTCGTTGCGACGAGTGGGAACTGCGCCACGACATAGTCAGGCAGATCTGGGATCGCTTCGGGGAGGCTTCAGTGGATCTGTTTGCGAGCCGACGCTCTCACAAGTGCCCCTTGTGGTTCTCGATCAGTTGGGCAGATCATCCCCCCTTGGGGGTGGATGCCTTCTCGATGTTTCCATGGCCGCCCGGCCTTCTGTACGCCTTTCCTCCTCTACAGCTGTTGAGTCAGCTGTTGGAGCGGATACGGAGGGAGCGCAGGACGGTGATCCTGGTCGCGCCGGACCGGGGCATGGCAGTGTGGTTCCCGGTCCTGATCCAGCTACTGGTCGCTCCGCCATGGCTTATTCCTTGGTCGGCGACGGCCCTCTCTCAAGCACACGGGTCGCTGTTTCAGTACCCGGTGTTTGGCCAACGTCTGATGGTGTGGCTGGTGAGAGGGTGAATCTGGAGAGGATGGACCCTTCTGTGGTTGATACCATCCGGAATGCGCATGCTCCCTCCACTGTCACGCTTTACGCGGGCAGATGGCGTATGTTCCAAGAGTGGTGTAAGGCGGGGGGCCGGGACCCAGTGTCATGCCCCCTGGATGCTGTCCTGGGTTACCTCCAGTCTCTCCTTGATAGACTGTCGGCTTCGACAGTGAGGGTATATGCAGCAGCTATATCCTCTTATCATGAGGGATTTGAGGGTGATGTTTTGTTCAGCCACCCTCTTGTGAAGCGTTTCCTGCTTGGCGCTCGACGCGTGAAGCCGGTACAACGCTCTTTGGCTCCGAGTTGGGATCTTCAATTGGTCCTCGTCGGTTGTCCTTGGCCCCGTTTGAGCCTCTTGAGCAAGCGCCGTTGGGACAGCTGTCGTTCAAGACTGCGTTCTTGCTGGCCGTCACCTCCGCTAAACGCGTGGGTGAGCTCTGTGCTCTTTCGGTACGACCAGAATGCCTGTCTTTTCGTTCCGATTGCGGTGCCACTCTGCAACCTAATCCTGCCTTCGTGCCTAAAAATATCTGGAGTTCCTTCCGCTCCAGGGATATTGTGGTTCAGGCGTTTCATCCGCCTCCTCACGCTAGTGAGTTGGAGGCGGGCCTTCACCTGTCATGTCCAGTCCGTGCTTTGGGGATTTACCTCAGCCGTACTCAGGGCCTCAGGGCTACCGATCAGCTTTTTGTCTGTTACGGTGGTTCTCGTGCCGGTAAGGCACTATCGAAACAGCGCCTGTCCCATTGGTTGTGCGAGGGCATTGCCCTCTGCTACACGTTGGCCGGGCTGGCTCCCCCTGGGGGCGTCAGGGCACACTCCACTCGTGGGGTGGCGGCCTCTGCCGCCCTGCTGGGTGGGGCCTCGTGGAGGACATCTGTGCTGCAGCTTCATGGTCCTCCCCGGGTCCCTTCGTAAGGTTTTACCTCATGGACATGACCGGGGGTTCTGTCTCCCAGGCGGTTCTGGGGTCTGTGGCCTCTCCTGCTTCCCATCCTTTGGTGGGGTAGCAGGGGTGTGTGGGTATTAGTGGTCTGCAAGGGCCTTGAAATGAAGCCCGTACCCAGCCCGAGCCCGTGAACTTCAGGCCCTGCCCGAAAATAAGCCCGACTGTAAATAATATTTTAGGCCCTAGCCCGCGTGAAAACCTGATATTTTTTTAATTATTTATTATTATTTTATTTATTTATTTTTTTTAAATATTCAAAACACGGTTTTATATGAACTTAATAAATAAACAAAAACGAAAATGTTCAATAGGTCTACCTAAATAACAGATAGTGAAAACGAAAGAAACATTAATATATATATTATAACATATAGCCAATTTTTTTTTTTTTTTTTTTTTTTAAATATTCTAAACACTGTTTATATATTAACTTAATAAATAAACAAAAACGAAAATGTCCAATAGGTCTAACTAAATAACACATTATCATGCTGAAAACTAACAACCATTATATAGCCTTTTTTCGCAAATTCTATTTCCCAGCGCGAGTCAGCCTCGTAAAACTCGTAATTTGAAGGCTATATGGAATCTTCTTTGACACACACACACACACACGACACAATAGCCTACTCAGTCACTGTACAAACAAACAGAAAACATAAATCAGATTTCGAGCAGAGCAACATTTATATAATGAAAGCGCAACAGAACAGGGCAGCAGCGACGTCACCCCAGACACCAGCAAATAATAATAATCAAACTCACCACTTCGCTGTGTTGATGTCAGTAAGGCGTTGAACAACGTTAACAACGTTAACATCCAAGAACAAATTAAAACATTCGCCAACTGGCTATATTCCAACTTCAACCTATGCCGCTTCGGTCTGGTTAATTTGTTCATCATCCACCTGAGCCGCGCGCTCCCCTCGAGTTATCCCTGCAGGCTGCGGAGGGAGACATCCAAATGTTTCCAAAAATGCAACTTTCCCTTGACTATTTTATCTGTTAACCTATACATCTTGACTCCTCAGACACAAGGCTTTCACGCTCTGACAGCACTACGTTACGCGAAAATGAAACAGAAACTTATGGTTATCCTATAACCCTAGTTATATGAGTATAGCGAGCGCAAAAAAAAAAAAAAAAAAAAGACGAAATTAAAAAAAAAAAAAATTTAAAGAGGGCACTGCCCGGCCCGGCCGAGCCCGAATTATTTATTTAAAAACAAAGCCCTACCCAGCCCGAACCCGTCGGGTCGGGTAGGGCCCCGTCGGGCTTGGGCAAGGTTGCAGTGCACTAGTGGGTATGGGCCACAGTGTGTTGTGTCACACGTGGTTCCGCCTTGCTGTGTGTTCAAGGGGTTCTAGTTCTCTCTTGTTCGCACTCGGGTGGAGTTGACTGCGCCCCCTCTTCATTAGGAAGGATGGGGTGACGGGACTTCCCTTCCCCCTTGATGTGGGCTTACGGGTCCTCAGGGGGTGCATCTATCGGGCCTCGCGTCCGCTCTACCCCATATCTCGGTATGGCTTAAGAGCGGGACAAAGTACGCTATATAATATGCGTTATATGAGTACTGGCTAAGCGTGCCGCTCTTAGCGTGCCCTGAGTTCCCTTGGGGAATCTTTTCCTGGAAACGATTTTTTTCCGAGGAAGAGTCAGTGGTGACCACGCCTAGTACTTTATAGTACGCTACTAAAGGGGCGGGGCCTGGCAGGTGGTGGGTGTATTTGGTTTTTTATTCGTTGATGGAGTACAATAGGTACATGAGATGAGGTATATCTCGGTATGGCTTAAGAGCGGGACGCTTAGCCAGTACTCATATAACTAGGTCGTTTTGGGGATTTGTACTTTACTCTAGTATTATTAGGTTTGTATACTTGTACTTTTACTCAATTACATTTCAGAGACAAAAAAAGTTTTTATTAGTATTTGTTTCTCTGGCTGAACTAACGTTAACGTTATTAATCCTGCGGCCGCAATTTAATTTATTATTTAAAAACAGCCAATCAAATCCCCATCAATGGAAAATGAACCCGCCCATACCCATGCTGATTGGTCCTTGTGCAAGACTATAGAAAGTGGGGATCTTTGATTAAACACCTGCTATCAGAAGAATAGACAGTCAGAAAAAAATATTTACTTTTACTTTTTAGTACATTTAAAAGTAGAAACTTTTTTTCTTTTACAAGTGTGTTTTTAGCCAGATACTTAGAGTACGATTTTGAGACGGTACCCATACTTTCACTTAAGTATAATTCCTGGGTACTTTTTACACCCTGCTGGCAACCAAGTATTTATATTAAAGTATTTGAGAATGAATATGAATTATGTGGGGGGGGGGGGGGGGGGTAGGTGCAGAGAGAGACTAAACCAACCAACAGCCTTCATAGTGCTACAAGTTGGAACATCGCGTCAACACCCACCTCGGGCCTTCGCGATGCTTTGTTTTAATTAAACAGTCGGATTCCCCTGGTCCGCACCAGTTCTAAGTCAGCTGCTAGGCGCCGGCCGGCCGGCCCCAAATGGCTTAAAGATCCGGTACAATTATGTTTGAATTCATTCAGTCATAAATAGCTGATTGTGGGATGTTAATATCACAAGTATCATCTCTTTCAGCTTCAGATGTGTATCATTTGATTTGTTATTTGAAGTGTTCTAGGTCGCCCTGTCTGAGCACAGCCAATAGGCTCAGGGGGCGTGGCCTTCTGTTCACACATATACTCCTCCTTGGCTGCTGAGTGGCCAATCAGAGTAACCTGCGTAGGTGATGCGATATTTCTGAGGAGGTAGATTGGATATCTGAAATGGGTTGATTCTGTTGATACCCAGGGGGCTAGACATCAAAGGGCTTTAACATTTTAGTTGCCAAAGGACGAGTTTAGGCGTCCTTCCCCGCCATGCTCAAGTTGCCGAAGACGCCGTAACTCGTCTTTGATATCAATATTTCAAAAATCTGTGATCGGAATCATATTTCCTTTCCGGGGCCCTAAGACACAAGTGTGATCTCCTCTCAATCCTCTAGCGGTTCAAGACCGCCATCTGGTGGCCGATCGGCAGATCGAAAAAACGGATGTTACCTTTAACCCGGCAGGACTCACTCCATATGTGGTCCGGGCACTCGCTAATGTTAGAGAGACTCAGTCTTCACACAGTGAACATCGATCGCTGCAAATAACTCGAAAAAACAACATGATTTGGACGTATATATTATTATACAACCTGGAAATGGACCGGATATTTCTATATCCCATAATAGGAAAATGTCTGTTCCACGCTCATCGCCCAACGGCGCGAGGAAGATACGGTAAGATTCAGCGTTATTTTTCAATGTGTACGATACTAACTGCTATGATGAACATTTGACCCACATTAGATGAATGGTATAACGCTGCCCACGGAATTATAAACGCCCCCTC
The DNA here is from genome assembly GCF_963971535.1 of Notolepis coatsorum. Classification (NCBI taxonomy): domain Eukaryota; kingdom Metazoa; phylum Chordata; class Actinopteri; order Aulopiformes; family Paralepididae; genus Notolepis; species Notolepis coatsorum. The sequence goes on from NC_140168.1 coordinate 131,028,364, forward strand.
GGCCATCCGGTCAACATCAGATGACGTGTAGTAACTTCCAGAAGTACGTGCCGTTGACATTTATTATCTGGCACAGATCGCTATCAAACTGTATTTCATCATCAATATAATGCATTTGGAGCTATAAATCACGTTCTGGAGAAAGCTGCAGAAAGAGATGAAAACATACTTATACATTAGACCATATTTTAGTATGAATATGTGAATGAAAACGTTTAACGTTGCTTCACCCTGAACAATACATATAGGACTTTGAATGGGCCCTAATAATGGCAATCTAGCAATAGGATTTAAAAAGTTATAGCCCTGCAAAGAAGGGGAACTTCTCCATAGACAAATAGAGCTGGCAACCCATGGTATATAATGA
>NC_140168.1:131028930-131038930 GCF_963971535.1 Notolepis coatsorum
GAGAGGGGGGATGGAGATACTAATACTAAAAATACAAAAATGAGCAATTAACTTTTGGACACACCTAAAACGAAGTGACCCCCTCTTGTACCATTATCAAGCCCTGCAGTGCCAAGAGCTGAGGAGCATCAGGAACCCCCTTACACAGCTGGTCCTGAGGCTGAGTCCACAAACCTGCTCTCTTAACACACCTCAGGAACAGAACTCATCACCAATCAGAATAAATCAAATTACTACACAGCTAAAACAAAACTACATCACCTATTGGAAAACACAAACAAAAGCACAGAGCAAAATGCAGTGCTATCTGGCTCTAAATCGACAGTACACCATAGCAGATTATTTGAGCATGGTGACTGATCAACAACTAAAAAGAACCTTGACAAAATACAGACTGAGTGAGCACAGCCTCGCTGTTAAAAAGGGGAGGCACAGGAAAACCTGGCTTCCTGCAGAGCAAAGGCTGTGCTGTCATTGCACCCTCAGTGAGCCTGAAACTGAGTTGCACTTCCTCACCAAATGTGAAAAATATAAATATATTAGAGAAACGCATTTTAAAAAATTTGAATTAATAACAAAAGGCTTTCTCGTACTACCAGATACAGAAAAACTACCAGTCCTACTAGGGGAGGACTCAACAAGCTGTGAGCTAGCAGCAGCATATGTTGCTGCCTGCCACAAACTGAGGGACAGTGAGTGACAGTCACCTGACATGTTTACGCCGTAATATTTGATGTTTTATTTTACGATGATATTTTGTATGTACTTATATCTGTTTGTAATCCATGTTTATGTTTAATATTGCTTTGGCAACATGTAGAAGTCATGCCAATAAAGCCATTTTAATTTAATTTAATTGAATTGAGAGAGAGAGAGAGAGAGAGAGAGAGAGAGAGAGAGAGAGAGAGAGAGAGAGAGAGAGAGAGAGAGAGGGAGAGAGAGGGGAGAGAGAGAGAGAGAGAGAGAGAGGAGAGAGAGAGAGAGAGAGAGAGAGAGAGAGAGAGAGAGAGACAGAGATAGAGACAGAGAGAGAGAGGTATGCAAATCAAATTAAGTGCGGTGAATTAATTTACGTTAAGTTAAGTTGAACCTTTATTAATCTCCTTGGGGGACATCCGTCCTCTGCGTTTGACCCGTCCTGACCCTGTAGGGGCCGAGAGGCGCCCGGGGACCACCTCCCAGATGCAGTGCCGGTACCTTCGGTCAAGGACGACGTTAGGAAACCTAGCATGCGTGTCTTTTGGTACAATTGAGAGCGCGAGGTGAAGTAATTTATTTAGCCAACAAAGACTCTTTTTTTCCCCCTTTTGTATAGGCTCTATATCTCCCAGATGCCCAAACACGCTTCAAGGTTGTTTGCGTTTGTGTTTAGTTTGGTTGCTTGGAAGAGCATATATTACATTTGACATCTGTGTTTGTTATGCGACATACACACGCACGGTTACCCACTGTGTGTGTGTGAGTGAGTTACTTAAAGGGCCAGACCCGTCTTTTTGACATGTGGATTCCAAGTCGTTCTCGACCTCGATACACAAATCACAGTGCGGCTGTTTTTTTCATAATCTTTTACTGAAACAATTTTTTTTTTTGACAATTCACCACATGAACAAGATAAACACCACATAAACCGTAAGGTTATGTATATAACCAAGTTCTATGAGTTATGGTGACGCTCAGCATCAAACTGCACTGTACTTCACTTCGTGCACAAGCACTGAATAAAAAATTCCACCATGTACCTTTACATCCCAACATTCGTCTGGCCACACCCCATCCGCTTACCTTCATAAGCAGGTGTGTGGTCACCTACTCGCCTCCTTCCCAAACTTTCACCACAAGGCGAGATCAAGGGCCGCAGCGGCGTCTGATGCTGAGCGTCACCATAACTCATAAAACTTGGTTATATACATAACCTTACGTTCTATTTCGTTATGGATCTCGCTCAGCATCAAACTGCACAAGGGAGGCTGAGCGATAGCCATAGCCCGACAAATGTACCCCGCTGAGGCCCCCCACAACCATCAGACCGGGGAGGACCGAGCCCCCCGACCCTCCCTAATGGAGGATACCCCCCCAATTGGAGGCTTACGGGAGGGAGACGGATCCGACCGTGCGAAGAGGAACTCAAGCAACCCAACGCACTGGGTGAGCAGACCGTGGCTTGACCCCACGACTACACACACGCACAACCCGCATGCCACCCGGGAACGAACGGAAGGAACAAACCTCGTTACTGCCCCCAAAATCACGGGGTCAAGAGCAACCCAACCCTGTGGCAAGGCTGTAGCAGCGGAGCGCGAAGGAAGACCCAGACCCACCGAAGGGACTGGATCCCCTGGAAAAAGGGGGCCCGGAGAGGTCAATGACGCCAGGCATCAAGACCCCACCAGGCGGTCACTTAGTGACACCGCCCCCCACATCGCCAGCGTATTCGGATAAGGCCCCTCCAAGAGCGGGCCCTTTCCCCCCAATAGCACACCGCCTGGCACACTGACCCTGCAGAACAGGCAGTCAGCATGGCCGTAAGCACTCAAAAAAGGTTAACCAACGGAAGCAGGCAGCAAACCGGGGAAACCAGGCAGCAGGCTGTAACCTGAGCCTGGAGCACTGCGGACGAGACAGGCGCCAAAGGAGTCAGCTGAAAACATCCCCCCCGGCAGAAGGGGCGTATGCTGGCGTTGTTGATCACCATGACAAAGCCTCCATCAAAAAAAAAACACCCAGAGGGGTCGAGGCAGAGAAGGCTGACATGATTGGCAGACGTCATGAACGTGCAGGGGCACACTCAACCGGGCAACCCGGGAGTTGACACTGCTCAAACATACCAGGGAATCAACTACCCTCTCGGTAGAGACGGTGGTTGTTCCTATATCCCCTCAAGAAAAAAGGGTTATCCCAAGCCTACGGTATCAACGAAACCGGGCCGGGCCCGGCGGCTCGGGAAGCACACAGGGTTACCAGAGGAGGTCCAGAAGACCACCCCAACAGCCCCCTCTTCGCCATGCGTGAGAGAGGAGCGAAAGAAATGAGAACCAGTCCCTTAGGATAGTGCCAGGTACAACGTGTACCCAACCAAGGATCTCCATAACCCCTAATCCTGTGACACCCGGGCCGACCCGGCATTTTTCCCCCCCGAAAAAAGCACAAGTCCCTCAGGGTACCAGAACAGCAGATCTGCATCCTCGGCGGACAACGGGTTTAACTGACCTGGACCAGCGCGACCAGACCAGTCCCGTGTCCTAACCACGCCGACATGCCCACTCCAGAAGAGGGGGTAGGTATGCGTGTCGATCTAAAACATGAAAAGAGGGCGCCACCCAGACGGTCTCATTTGGACCGTGCTCAGTGGCCCACCCCAAGGGCGTGAAACCCCTCTACCTATGTTCTGATCTATTCCGTTAACATCCCCCAGATATGAACGAGAATTCATCGAGACAACCTAGTAAACTGGCGCTCGGAAGAGACAAAACTCCATTCCAGTTGCCCTATAAAAGCGCTGTTTTAATAACAAGCAACCAAGGCGCACTTAGCCCCTGCGTGATTCTTTAACAGAAACACACCGAGCCAGCACTATGTATGCGTCGAGAACCAAACACATCAATGGATAGTCTAGCAAGACACCAAACATTGTTCCTCCAAGTCGCCTGGGAGAACGACACAGAGCCGTCGTGCTTCATGTTCCTTCCTCTTTTTATTTAAAAAAGAAAGAAACACAGACTGACATGAATCCCACGTGACGCAGCTGAGGGTAAATTTTTTTACATTTTTACATCCCACCACCCTCGCCATAGGGAGGAGACGGAAATCCCCAGAGAGACTTCCCACGCGAGCTGTATAGATAGAAAAGAATATATTGCAACATTGAGCTATGTAATATTTGGGTTAGGGCTCTCCGAGGAGGAGGCACTGAACCAATACACACTCAATAATCGAATTTAATCGAATACATACACAATAGAGCAGAACTCCTTTTTGAAGTTCTACTCACCTTGACAATCTGAGGAGGAGGCTCTGAACTCTGAGGAGGCTCCCTCACAGGGAAGGAGAGTCCGAACTCACAGAAGGCCCGAGGAGGAGCTTCGTGAGGAGGAGCTCTGACAACTCCCTGAAACAGATCCATAACATGGACCCGAACAACCCACGGAAGTCTTACCAACAGAGACGCGCTCAGTGACGTACTCTATGGCGGGGGAATTTCCGCGGTGCACACGCCCAATCTTCCAGGGCGTGGGACCAGGAAACTCCCCCCCCCCCCCCCCCCCCCTCTTACCCTGTAACGTGCCGAACAGCAACGTGACAGGAACCTTGAAGAACAGGTGGTTTTACCCCTGACCAACAGAAAAAGGGGAGGAAAGGATTACCAGTTCACCCCTTTACGACCCCTCACCCATGATACGATGTAACAACAAGTAGAGCATGACCCAGTCACAGCATGCTACATGAAGTATCTAACAGCTTCACATAGCTCATGTGCTAACCTGCTATCTGATTTTTACTAAGGAAAAAACACAGAATAGAGAGGGCCCCCTTTAAGAGCCCCGGTTCCAGACTTATGCCCCTTTTCCACTGCATGGTACCTACTCGACTCTACTCTACTCTACTCGGCATTTTCGGTTTTCCATTACCAAAGTACCTGGTACCAGGTACTTTTTGGGTACTTTTTGGGTACTTTTTTAGTCCCTGCTCTGTTGAGGTTCTTAGCGCGTGCCAAGCGAGTAGAACTAGTACCAGAAAAGTCACGTGAAAAACTGCAGACCACTGATTGGTCAGAAGAGAGACGCGTCACTGGTTGGAGAGTCTGAACGAAAACAGAAAGCCGCCATCTTGAATGGCTTGCGTAGGATGTCATTATGTTTGCAGCACGAAACAAGTGCAATAAAAAAGGATACAGTCACTGTGTATTCTGCCTCATTTATTGATGAAACAAAACCGACATCAACACAATTTGCACAAGAGTTTAGTCTGACAAAAAGATCGCTGATTAGTTACGCTTGTTGTTGGGGTTAGGGACGTGAGTGGTAACGTTAGTTAGCCTAATGCTAACGTTAGCAGATAGACACGAGAGGCTAGGTAACGTTAAAGCTTGTAGAATAGACACAATGAGAGGTAACGTTAGCGTTAGCAGAATAGACACAACGAGAGTCTGGTTAATGTTGTTATTGATTGATTGATTGAAAACTGTGTTTTACTCTGGCTTGCCAAGCTCATAGCCCCTTTCGTGACTGTGATGCACCGAGTGAATCCACAGTCACTTGCTCCTCAATAGGAAACCAACCTAGATTTACCCTGAAGGACTGGTTCTGGCCGAACCGTTCGTTATACAAGTATCACAGAGACATTCCAAAGGTACTCACAGTTGCACGAGGGTTTCGGACAGAGATACGGGATGGTTTGAAAGCTCTGCGTTGCTAATAAACATTTTAAATATTTTTTATAAACTGCTCAACACTGCATTATTTCCGGCGTTGGCTGCCTGGTGTGATCACAGCGCATGCGCATCATGCACCCAACGCCGGAAATAATGCCGTTTTGAGCAGTTTATAAAAAATATTTAAAATGTAAATCTAGGTTGGTTTCCTATTGAGGAGCAAGTGACTGTGGATTCACTCGGTGCATCACAGTCACGAAAGGGGCTATCAAGCTCACGGACATAGCTATGCTGGAGCTCTCATGCTGATCACCAGCGGCCCCGCCTCCCCACATGGAGACAAACTGAGTACTTACTACTTAGTACCTGCAGTGGAAAAGGAACGAAGTAACAGGTACCTAAAGCGAATAGAGTAGAGTAGAGTAGAGTAGAGTAGGTACCATGCAGTGGAAAAGGGGCATTACACATGTGCTTCTGTGGCCAACCTAACCCAGTTGTAGATCACAAGACACACACAACCCTTCATCACAACAAAAAATGGTAAAAGTACACTATTGCTACAGAGGAACGCCGTTTTTCATAACGAGAGAATACAGAATCCTCGATTATGTATTGGCCACAGGCCTTGCTAAGCACACATGATAAGTGACCAAACAATCTTTTCTTTAGGAAAATATAGTTTCTCAAGCGGAAAGCACAACCCCAGCAATTATGCTGAGGGTTACATCGTATCCCCACAAACACAGTGACACAATATATTGTAAACAACATGTCTGAAAGGAGGGTGGGGAAGCCCCAGGGAACCGGGGGATCACCCCTCCTTCCTTACCCTTGATACGACCAAGTTGAACAGGTAACCCTGTTAATATGTGAACACACTGTTCATTGTCATTACAGGCTGAGAAAAGAATTAATTCCTCAATCACATGTCACTAAGCATAGCTTTATAGGTTAAATAACCCCCTTAGTTGTGAGTTCACGTTACATGAACACACATGTTCTTATCACAACTAACCAGATCATTTTTACATATGTAAACAACAACCCGATTTGTATGGAGAGAGAAGCTATACCAGTGACAAGACAATTCACACACAACACGCGTCGTATCCTCAATGTATTGCAGCAACACACGTTTTGGAAAACATCGTTATTACAAAACATGTAGAAGGGAAGGAAAGAAGAAGTGTTTAAAGTCCGGTCGGGACCTTCCTACCCTGAGCGCAGGCCAGGAGAACTGCAATCTGGTTAACGGGACACCGAAATTGAACACAGCATCTCCTGTGTCGGTGACGAGGGTAGCGTCGCTGCGCCACCCAGCCGCTACGTTTCTCCATGTTGACGCAGACCTCGCTGGCAGGGCTCCCGGTGTAGATTCGACTAACATCCTCTGTCAAAGATGACGTCGTAGTCAGAGTGTTTAAGGCATGTTATAGTCATAGAAAACGTTCAACAGTGTAGCATTAAGCTAACAGCCGTCCGACTGATAGCAACAAGCTAACGTTTACTAGCCTGGTAAACACAGCGAGCTAACGCCGCAGCTAACAGCTGACTGGCTAACACAGTAGGCCACAACTAGCACACCAGCTAAGCAGCTATCCGACTGATAGCAACAACCTAACGTTTACTAGCCTGGTAACACAGCGGGCTAGCGCCGCAACTAACAGCTGACTGGCTAACACAGTAGGCCACAACTAGCACGTCAGCTAAGCAGCTATCACCTGAACTGTACACAACGACATAACAAGCCACACTTCACACAGGCCGCTGTCCAAGTCCCTCCCCTAAGAGGGAAAAGAAAAAGAATGTCAAAACACAGTTTTCAACGGTGATCCAGACATACAGCGGGGCCAGCACAGTTCCCATTTCGGGCTGCAGCCGACTTTGAGCATGGAACTCCCGATAAAGAAGATCCTATGCCCACATTTCCTCGTTAGGGTATACTTTAATTTTTATATGAAAGGTGGGGCCTGCACGGGACAGAGAAGCATCCGCTCGAGAATCCTGGGTTCACCAGGACCTGGTCGCGGCCCACTAGATTGACCATCATGGGCGTCAGACCAAGATCCTCCGACCGCCGTTTAAGCCGAGCAGAGGACCCCAGCCTGGAGTCTGCGTTTCGTAAATTGTCAGCTAACCCCCACAGCATCAACAACAACCAGAGCTCGCAAGCAAAACAGTACGTACCCATCCTTGAAAACAACCGCTTCTCACAACAGTCGGTGCTTCCCACAGTCCAGCTGTGTGGCCGGAGGGCAACCCCATCCAGCCGCAGCAAGGAGGACTGTAGCTGGGGAGCATGTCAGCGGCGTGAGCTCCTAATACGAAAAAGCCATTGAAGGTCGGAATGATCATCATCTTCCAGACACTCCAGTAACGAAGACAATATCGCCGTATTTTCTCGAAAATAGTGAGAGAGAAAATAAAGATATGATGTCAACGTATCTTCCCGTTCTTTTGTTTTCCAACTTTCTTCTACTAACAACCTCGTCAAGTGGGGATCTACCGAAGGCACTTCCTTGTGGTGAAAGTGAAGAAGGAGGCGAGTAGGTGACCACACACCTGCTTATGAAGGTAAGCGGGTGGGGTGTGGCCAGACGAATGTTGGGATGTAAAGGTACATGGTGGAATTTTTTATTCAGGGCTCGTGCACGAAGTGAAGTACAGTGCAGTTTGATGCTGAGCGAGATCCATAACGAAATAGAACTAATATACTAACCTACACTGTAGCACTCAACACTTTGATGAACATTGTTACTCAGCTGATAGAGTTGTGCCCTTCCTGATGACTTGTGGTACAGAACTTATAAGTCGCTTTGGATAAAAGCGTTTCAGCTAAATGACTAAATGTAAATGTAAATAAACGTGTGAAAGTCACATCACACACCTGCCGCTCCATCATCCGAGGTGCGTTTATTTTCCATTTGAGACGTTTCGTGGGTTTATGTGGTGTCTATTAATTATTATTAATTCATATTAAAATATTGTATAATACAGTGTATAACAATATAATAGTGTAGTATAAATAGTATGATTTAGTTATAGTATAATCAAATAAAATAAATACAATTATATAGTATAATAGTAGTATATAGAAGTATAGAATAATACATTGTATAAATATATAGATAAATGTGTGTGTGTGTATAAATGAATGAACCTCAGTAAATATGCAATTTAACTGATAGATACACAACATTTATTGTGTTGATGTTTCCATTTCTGCTAAATAATTATGCAAATGTTGTTTGGTTTGGTAAACATTGCACTATGAACTGTGTGTAGGGGCAGGTAGTGGTACAATAAGAATTTTCTTCTTCCTGTTCCTTTCGGCCATGGAATTTTGTGGATCGCTCTCAAAGAGCACGGGAGGCTGCAATTCGAAACTGCATGGCCCCCGTAAATGTCCAACCCCCCCCCCCCTCCCACCCACCCACCCACCACCTCCTAATGTACAGTTTCCTCCCCCTCGTATATATATTTACTGTTAGGATCTCTGTTAAACAGTACTGTATGTTTGCATATCTTGTATGTCACAAATGTAACAGTACTACCCAGTGGCGGACTGGCCATCGGGACGTTCGGGACGAATCCCGATGGGCCGGAACCAAAGTGGGCTGGTCAAAAAAAAAAAAAAAAAAAAAAATTATAATTTTTTTTTTTACTTTTTTTTTTTTTACTTTTTTTTTTTTTGCCAGTGTGTGGGCCAGTGTGTGGGCCACTAATGTGGGCCGGTGTGTGGGCCAGTGTGTGGGCCAGTGTGTGGGCCAGTGTGTGAGTCGGTGTGTGGGCCACTAATGTGGGCCGGTGTGTGGGCCAGTGTGTGGGCCGGTGTGTGGGCCGGTGTGTGGGCCAGTGTGTGGGCCGGTGTGTGGGCCAGTGTGTGGGCCAGTATGTGGGCCGGTGTGTGAGTCGGTGTGTGGGCCACTAATGTGGGCCGGTGTGTGGGCCGGTGTGTGGGCCAGTGTGTGGGCCAGTGTGTGGGCCAGTATGTGGGCCGGTGTGTGGGCCGGTGTGTGGGCCGGTGTGTGGGCCAGTGTGTGGGCCAGTGTGTGGGCCGGTGTGGGCCAGTGTGTGGGCCAGTGTGTGGGCTAGTGTGTGGGCCAGTGTGTGAGTCGGTGTGTGGGCCACTAATGTGGGCCGGTGTGTTGGCCAGTGTGTGGGCCGGTGTGAGGGCCGGTGTGTGGGCCGGTGTGTGGGCCAGTGTGTGGGCCACTAATGTGGGCCGTAGGGTTGCCACCCGTCCCTTAAAATACGGAATCGTCCCGTAATTGGAAACTAAAAGACCCGTTCCGTATTGAACTGATACGGGACGCCCTTTGTCCCGTATTTTAAGGTTGCCAGTTTAGTGAGAGAAATAAGCCAGCCGACCTACAAAAACAAGCAAAATTGTGTCCAAAAGTTGCGGAAAATAAACAGACTTGGCAACTCTGGTATGATGGGCGTGCGCTCAGCAGCTCACCGACCAATGAGAATTAGCGATTTCGCGTTGCTAAGAAGAGTTCTGTGCCGTTGTGCCAATCCTCCGTCTGCGCGCTGCGTGATTTCTTTTCGAAGACGCTTTGAAAATGTCTACAGCAGACACTGTGACCTTAAACTTTAAGTATGACTAAATGCTTTCTTGACTATATA
>NC_140168.1:131041430-131119786 GCF_963971535.1 Notolepis coatsorum
GTTATTTCGCGTGACTTCACGGTTTATTCACATTTCACAACACAGCCAGCGGTCAACTTGTTTACACTCCCCACTTACTGTACAATGTAACATTTAGATTAACCCAGTTGTCTATCTGTATGTCATATGTTACGATGAATTGAAAATGGGGGACCCTGATGTAAACAAGACGAAAGTCTTTCTCTGGGGTCTGCATTCCCTTAACAATTGTATGTATTGAGCTGTACTGTGTACTGTACCCATTCTGCAATCTGTTAATAAAGTTTTCAATCAATTCAATCAATCAATAACTAGACAGTTACAATATAACATTTAGATTAATTAACCCAGTTAATGCCTTAAGAGAGAGAGGCTGGTGGTCAAGTCAAGAGTTATTTGTCACAAGTTGTTTATTAGCCTAGACATTTTCAATTCATCATCTTGTTTACATCAGGGTCCCCCATGTTCAATTCATGATAACATATGAATTTGAACTTGTAGCAGAATTGTCTATCTGTCTACCTGTATGTCATATATGTTATCATGAATTGAACATGGGGGACCCTGATGTAAACAAGATGATGAATTGAAAATGTCTAGGCTAATAAACAACTTGTGACAAATAACTCTTGACTTGACCACCAGCCTCTCTCTCTTAAGGCATTAACTGGGTTAATTAATCTAAATGTTATATTGTAACTGTCTAGTTATTGATTGATTGAATTGATTGAAAACTTTATTAACAGATTGCAGAATGGGTACAGTACACAGTACAGCTCAATACATACAATTGTTAAGGGAATGCAGACCCCAGAGAAAGACTTTCGTCTTGTTTACATCAGGGTCCCCCATTTTCAATTCATCGTAACATATGACATACAGATAGACAACTGGGTTAATCTAAATGTTACATTGTACAGTAAGTGGGGAGTGTAAACAAGTTGACCGCTGGCTGTGTTGTGAAATGTGAATAAACCGTGAAGTCACGCGAAATAACGTTATACGCGACGCTATACAAACCAATTACATAATCCTATCCAACATGTGTAAAGGCACACACAACATATTCCAGTTAACGGTATATTTTTTTAATGATTCGTTATGGCGTAATCAATACTTCCATGCGTATAAATTGCGTTCAGCCTCTCTCTCTGGAGTTAACGGAGTTTCGACTCCTGGCTAGAGGAGCTTGTCTCGGCTCATGCGGGGGGCCAATCAGAGAGGGGCTTCGCTCAACCAATCAGAGAGGGGTCTGCAGAAATGGGAGGGGTCTGCAAAAATGGAGTTCAACCAATCAGAGAGGGGTCTGCAGAAATGCGGCTACGAATTGTAGAGACGCAGTCTAGTAAATAGGCTTGTTCGAGATGGATTTCGGTTTGCCTCGACTAGTAGACGAGAGTAGCCGAGTGAAGCCGGGGGAGGAGTTAAAAAGGCGGACACTGCCGATTTCACGAGAGCCTCTCTCGCATGGCAGATACGCTTTCACGTCACCACACACACATTACACACCTGTCAGTCCAGCTCATTATAATGCGATGGCCGTGTGCAAAATTAGATCAGATTCAAATGTACAGCACACCATATACTGCTATAGTGGAATATACTATTCATATACCATAATGTATACCATCTTGTTGCACGCTCCTGGCCGCACGCACACACAACACACTGCTGAATAATTCTGTTTTGCATCAATATATAATATATGTATACTGTGTATATTGAGGCAAAACAGAATTATATATACAGTATTGAGGCCAAACAGACGACGCATGTGTGTGTGTGTCTGACAGCTTGAAGTTTATCATGATGATATGATGATAACGCATAACATAATAAGTTTTCAATCAATCAATCAAACGTCTCATAACTCCCTGGCTGTCACGTGGCTGGTGACTGACAACTTTTCTGAGCCAATAGGCGCTTTGCGCGACCGTAGCAAGTCACTTCCCAGCCGGGAGCAGCCGAGTGAGAGGTAAGGCTTGTTCAAGATGGATTTCGGTTTGCCTCGACTAGTAGACGAGAGTAGCCGAGTGAAGCCGGGGGAGGAGTTAAGAGGGCGGACACTGCCGATTTCACGAGAGCCCCTCGCCTAGTCTCGCGCGGCAGATACGCTTTCACGTCACCACACACACATTACACACCTGTCCAGCTCATTATAATGCGATGGCCGTGTGCAAAAATTAGATCAGATTCAAATGTACAGCACACCATATACTGCTACAGTGGAATATACTATTCATATACCATAATGTATACCATCTTGTTGCGCGCTCCTGGCCGCACGCACACACAACACACTGCTGTATGTGTGTGTGTGTGTGTGTGTCTGACAGCTTGAAGTTTATCATGATGATATGATGATTGTAACTGTCCCTCTTGCAATGATGAAGCAACTCGTCTTTGATGTTTACTGATTGGCTTTATTTCCGTTCGAAGAGAACATCTTTATTCCGAACCGTAAAACTGTGAAAACATACATGAAATACAATCAATCACGGATCAAACCATAACAACATACATACAATTTATCGGTCGTTACAAGGGTGGTTGTTAACCCACTGAACTTAACTACAAGCGCAGTACGGCCCCAAACGTACCTTATTGACTGCATGCAATATGAGAGGACTGTTATGGAGCTTGGTGTCGATGTGGCTTGTCTGAAGATGGTGAAGAAGTGAAGGGACGAACCTTATAGGGTCTCAATATTTATACCCTAGTGGCGATCTATTATGACATCACAAGGCAGCAGGACCGTACACACAGGGCGATCTATTATGACATCACACTGCAGCTAACTAGAATTACACTATGACACTCCTGCAGTTACACTCCCACCAAGCATATATAAGCATTGTATATGATTCTTACGATAACTGCCCACATAATGCCTAAACGTAACGCCATAACTACAAATAACTACAATAACTATGGTCCTTGGCCGCCACCGGACGAATCACCTCAGCCTGAGGGAGAGAAAAAGATAGAATGATAGAGATATAGACAAAGCTAGAGGGCGCAAGAGGCTTCATTCTGCTTCCACCAACGTCACCGTCTTATGGATGGGCCTCTCCAGGACGACTGGTGTGGAGATGCGCTTGCCTTTCTTATCAAGATTGGGGTCGCTGATAAACAACTTAAGGCGGCGCACTCTCCCGTCTCTCCCTGGGTACACCTCGATAACCTTCGCCATCCTCCACTGGTTACGTGGTGTGGACTCATGCTGTAGGAGTACAATGTCGTCGACCCTTGCGTTCCTACGATCCTTGGTCCACTTCTGTCTCGGTTGGAGGTGCAGGAGGTACTTCTTCTTCCATCTTGTCCAGCAGTGGGTGGATAAGATTTGAACTCGACGCCATCCTTTGCCGATGTACAGATCTTCCTTGACGAACTGTCCAGGAGGTGGAGCGAGGATTGTGGCCTTCGTGGTCAGGATGTGGCTTGGTGTCCGGGGCTCTGGACTAGATGAATCATTGAGCCAATCCGTGGTCAGGGGTCTGCGGTTTACAACCGCTATGACTTCATATGGGAAGATGGTCAAGACAAGCCCCGTCAAGCTCCTTATGATGGTGCGTCTTTGTCTTTCCCAGAAAGCAGCAGGCTTCTTCGTTGCCGCCTTCGTGGGTCCTTTGGCTTCCACAGGTTTCTTGGCTGCTGGCTTCTTGGCGGGCTTGTTGGCTTTACCCTCAGCCTGGTTGATCTTGAGAGAGCCGGAGGCTCCGGTACCCTTGACCTGGAACAGGGTTCCTGGACCAGGGTTCTTGTCCCCGTCATAGCCACCGACAGCTAGAGCATTCGTTACGGCAGCCAGAGACACACCGCTCCCTCCCACCTTGACTTCTCCACGTGGTCCAAATCGTTCCATCCCGTAGTAGGTGCATGGCGGAGCAGTTTCCATTCGTTCCTCAGGGAGGTCTGCCATTCTTTGCTGTTCCGTGCATCGTCTGAACTTCCTGTACGTAGTGCACTTGTAGATATGGGCTGATACTGCCTTGCTGCAGCCTAGTATCCATATGCCATTGGATCGGAGTGCATTCATGGTCATCCCTCGTCCCTGATGGTGCACTCTCTCATGATAGTGCTTGACGAGTAACCCAGACACATGACTGTCCTTTGGAAGGACCGCTGGATGCTTCCCCTGTGGCGGTAAGGCGGCATGCGTTAGGCGGCCGCCAACTCTGAGGATGCCTTGGTCATCCAGGAATGGACCTAACCGGTGCAGATTAGTGGCTCTGCCTTTGACTGGTGTCTCCTGGTGACTCTGGAGTAACTGTATGTCTTGTGAAAAGGTTGCTTCTTGCACCATCTTGATTATGGTTAGCTCCGCTTCTCTCCTTTCCTCTAGACTGGTGGCTTCACAGGACTTTGGCTGGTGACCTTTCCTTTCTTTCACATGGCGCTGGAGTCTGGCGATAGCTTTCACCAGTCTGGACCAGTCTGAGAACTTGTGTACGCGCGCTAGCAGCGGCCAGACTTCTTTCACCCGTGTGGTGAGCACCTGGGCCTTCCTAAGTTCAGGGTCGTCGCTTGCGATCTCTCCCACCTTGCCTTCTCCACTTGGAGAAGGCAACTTGTGTACGCGCGCTAGCAGCGGCCAGCCTTCTTTCACCCGTGCGGTGAGCACCTGGGCCTTCCTAAGTTCAGGGTCGTCACTTGCGATCTCTCCCACCTTGCCTTCTCCACTTGGTAACCCTTTCTGCCAAAGCAAGTCTGGGCCGGTGACCCAGTTAGAGGCTATCAGTGGCTCTGCTGTGAGACCTCTTGAGGCATGGTCGGCTGGATTCTCTTCCGCCGCCACATACCTCCATTGTGTAGACTCTGTGCTTTGCTTGATGCGTTCCATTTTCGACTGGAACCTTAGATTCTCTTGGGGGATGGGGGTGGCCTCTGCCGTTCTTTCAGCAACGTCAGGCTCCAGCATCTTTATGTCATCTGCTGTAATAACCTCTGGTCTGTCTCCTG
This sequence comes from Notolepis coatsorum, assembly GCF_963971535.1. Taxonomy (NCBI): domain Eukaryota; kingdom Metazoa; phylum Chordata; class Actinopteri; order Aulopiformes; family Paralepididae; genus Notolepis; species Notolepis coatsorum. Next base: position 131,046,372 of record NC_140168.1, read on the forward strand.
AAGAACCTCTGGTCTGTCTCCTGAAGAACCTCTGGTCTGTCTCCTGGAGAACCTCTGGTCTGTCTCCTGGAGAACCTCTGGTCTGTCTCCTGAAGAACCTGTGGTCTGTCTCCTGGAGAACCTCTGGTCTGTCTCCTGAAGAACCTCTGGTCTGTCTCCTGAAGAACCTCTGGTCTGTCTCCTGGAGAACCTCTGTGTTGAGAGCCTTTGCTGTCATTTCGCGGATCAAGGTTGGGTCACTTTGTGTATCGCGGAGTGCGATACATCTGTCTTCTTGCCTTGTTTCTGCTACAGCTAGCAGTGGAGACCGCTGCTGGTTTTGCCTTCGTTGTGCTTCCGCTGGCAGTGGCGCCTGGTACCGGTCTTGCCCTGCTTGTGGTGCAGCTTGCAGTTGGGGTTGCCGTGGTGGTGCTGCAGCTGGCCGTGAAAAATGGTGCTGCCCTACGCTTGCCTGAGACGTGACTTCCTCTTTCACAGCGACGCCTCGCTCTTGCGACACCTTTATTTCTCCAGCTGGGTAGCCACTTTGGCTGGCTGCTTGCGCTGCACCTTTGGGCTGATCATATACTTGCGGTCGTGCCGTGGCAGCCCTTAGCGTCTTCCTAGTTTCCAATCGCTTTACTTCTTCTTCTTCTACTTCTTCTTCTTCTTCTACTACTTCTTCTTCTTCTGCGGTTTCAGCATCCTGCTGAACCTTTCTCTGTGCAGCTTCTAGCACCCTTTGTCTGTCCGCGGCTTCTCTTTCAGCTGCTTGAGCTGCATGTAGCTTCTGCAGGGCTTCCAATAGCGTTCCTTCTCTGCGTTTAGCCTCTAGCCTTCCTTGTCTTTCCGCGGTTTCAGCGGCCTGCTGCACCTTTCTTTCCGCGTTGTCGGCCGCCACTTGTGCCTTTAACTGTGCATCTTCGGCTACCAGTTTCCGCATTGCTTCAAGGTGCTCCTCTTGCGCCTCGAACAGTCTCCTTGCAAGTCTCTCTGTGTCTTGGTTGCAGCGGTTGATGGTGCGCCGTGCATTACTTTCAGGCGCTTCAATGCTCTTCCAAGCCTCATAGGCTGCACCCAGCTTCTCAGCGGCACTGCCTATTGTAGTGACTTGTTGCATTACGTCGAGTGCGCCCGGGGTAATCAGCGCATTCTCAGCCTCCTGCATCGCCGCCTGCCATCCTTTCTTGCACTTATCGAACCGCCGTGCAACCTTTGTCCTTTGCCCATCCTTCAGTTCTTGAGCCGCGGCCGTCCGCCTGCGTGCTCGGCCCTCTGCCACGGATGTGTTCTCCTCCTCCACCACCGTCTTGGACTGGCTGCCACTATCAGACATCTTGATGTAATGCCAGGATGTTCGATGTTCTAGAATGTTCCGGAAGGTTGTGGATGTTCGATGTTCTAGAATGTTCCGGAAGGTTGTGGATGTTCGATGTTCTAGAATTGCACGGTCATCGTGGTGCATATAAGTTTTACTGTAACTGTCCCTCTTGCAATGATGAAGCAACTCGTCTTTGATGTTTACTGATTGGCTTTATTTCCGTTCGAAGAGAACATCTTTATTCCGAACCGTAAAACTGTGAAAACATACATGAAATACAATCAATCACGGATCAAACCATAACAACATACATACAATTTATCGGTCGTTACAAGGGTGGTTGTTAACCCACTGAACTTAACTACAAGCGCAGTACGGCCCCAAACGTACCTTATTGACTGCATGCAATATGAGAGGACTGTTATGGAGCTTGGTGTCGATGTGGCTTGTCTGAAGATGGTGAAGAAGTGAAGGGACGAACCTTATAGGGTCTCAATATTTATACCCTAGTGGCGATCTATTATGACATCACAAGGCAGCAGGACCGTACACACAGGGCGATCTATTATGACATCACACTGCAGCTAACTAGAATTACACTATGACACTCCTGCAGTTACAATGATAAGTTGATAACGCATAACATAATAAAGTTTTCAATCAATCAAACGTCTCATAACTCCCTGGCTGTCACATGGCTGGTGACTGACAACTTTTCTGAGCCAATAGGCGCTTTGCGCGACCGTAGCAAGTCGCTTCCCAGCCGGGAGCAGCCGGCTGAGAGGTACTGTGGAGCCTCGCTCTGAATGCTGCGCGCGGCTCGCTCCCGCGGGAGTTCCGCGCCTCGCCTCGTCAGACTTTCAGAGCAAATCGGACAACATTCTAACCGTCATGCAACGCGCTTGGCGAGGCCGTAGTAAAACCTGCGCAGATCTGCGTCCGCCTATCCCATCTTGAACAAGCCTGTACTGTGGAGCCTCGCTCTGAAGGCTGCGCATGGCTCGCTCCCGCGGGAGTTCCGCGCCTCGCCTCGTCAGATTTTCAGAGCAAGTCGGACAACATTAGGCTTGTTCAAGATGGATTTCGGTTTGCCTCGACTAGTAGACGAGAGTAGCCGAGTGAAGCCGGGGGAGGAGTTAAGAGGGCGGACACTGCCGATTTCACGAGAGCCCCTCGCCTAGTCTCGCGCGGCAGATACGCTTTCACGTCACCACACACACATTACACACCTGTCCAGCTCATTATAATGCGATGGCCGTGTGCAAAATTAGATCAGATTCAAATGTACAGCACACCATATACTGCTACAGTGGAATATACTATTCATATACCATAATGTATACAGTATACCATCTTGTTGCGCGCTCCTGGCCGCACGCACACACAACACACTGCTGTATGTGTGTGTGTGTGTGTGTGTGTGTCTGACAGCTTGAAGTTTATCATGATGATATGATGATAAGTTGATAACGCATAACATAATAAAGTCTTCAATCAATCAAACGTCTCATAACTCCCTGGCTGTCACATGGCTGGTGACTGACAACTTTTCTGAGCCAATAGGCGCTTTGCGCGACCGTAGCAAGTCGCTTCCCAGCCGGGAGCAGCCGGCTGAGAGGTACTGTGGAGCCTCGCTCTGAAGGCTGCTTGTGGCTCGCTCCCGCGGGAGTTCCGCGCCTCGCCTCGTCAGGTTTTCAGAGCAAATCGGACAACATTCTAACCGTCATGCAACGCGCTTGGCGAGGCCGTAGTAAAACCTGCGCAGATCTGCGTCCGCCTATCCCATCTCGAACAAGCCTTATAATCTAACATTTCCTCAAGAAAATGTCCAATATTTTTTTCCCAACTAAGTACTTTTATTATTATATCTATAGTTATTGTAGAGTTCCGTGTTCCTTCGCTCTCCATGTTCAATGTAGAGGGTTCTGTTGCTTCGTCATCAGTGTCGTTCAATGTAGAGGGTTCTGTTTCTTTGTCACCATGGCTCATATCTTATCATATGTATTTATCCACACAAAGAACGCCTGATCCGTTTTGTTTCTTTTATGTGAATAGTTTATTTACAATAAGTGAACCAAACTTCTCCTCCATTACAAACACCCCAAACATTCCCAGCTGTGACACACCCCTTTCACCCCTGTGCGCACTGACAGCTGACCGATGACAGCTGACAGCTAGATATACGTGCTCGGCTTCCCGCCACTGCGTCATACCGTCATGTCTTTACGTACTGCAAGTACAAGAACAAAACACAATACTTAGAATAAAGTTGCACCACATTTCCAATACAACACATGCCTATGAACGTCTAGGCTACTCACTACAAAACATAACAACCATAACATATGATCCCATTTTCAACATATGAGAACATATATCTCAACACCCCCACTTGTTCTCATCATCTCAAGCCGAAAATTACGATACTCATGTTAGTTTCCAAAAAAGAAACTCTTGAATTTATTAAACTTGAACTTAACTACCGATTTTGTAAGTATGTCTGCAGCCATATCTTCTGTTGGGCAGTAAACAATATCGATTTTCCCTTCGGTGACTGCCTCACGAATAAAGTGATACTTTACATCAATGTGTTTGGACCTCTGTCTGTTCACTGGGTTCTTACTGAGTGCAATGGCCCGCTGGTTGTCTTCATGAATCTTTGTACAATGGTAGACTCTCTTATCCATGCCATTTAATAGTTGAGTTAGATACATGCTTTCCTGAGTAGTAGTAGCTAGACTGATGTATTCAGCCTCACATGTTGAGAGTGCTACTGTTGGTTGTTTCTTTGACTTCCAGGATATTGCAGGGCCTTGTTTAGTCAGGCTAAAACAGTATCCTGTTGTACTTCGTCTATCTTCCACAGAAGATGCCCAGTCAGAATCACTGTAAGACTTAAGTCTTCATCTGATTTCTTGAAGCACAACTTGTAGTCACTGGTTCCCTTTAGGTATCTCAAAACATGTTTAGCAGCTACTAAGTTCTCTGTTTTTGGATTTGCCAGTGTTTGTGATAATTTACTAACAATCCAGCTAATATCTGGTTGGGTACAAGTCATTGCATAGATCAAACTGCCTATGATCTCACGGTATTCTTTGGGATTAACATTGTTGTTGTCACTCTCCTCAATTCTATCAACTTCCACTTTTAATTCACATGGTGTATATCTAGGTTTACAATTTGACATTCCAAATCTATCAAGCATTTTTAGAATGTATGTTTTCTGATTCATTTTTATTTCTTCTCCCTTTTGTTCAAACTGAATGCCCAGGAAGTATGATATTTTCCCCAGATCCTTCATGTTAAACTGGGCTTTCATGTTTTCCTTGAAACTGTTCAGAAGTTCGTTACTGCTAGCGGCGATGATTAAATCATCGACCCAGATTAGTACGATAATAGTTTCATCACCCATCTCTTTTCTGTATACACAGTGATCAGATAGATTTCTTGTAAAGTTGTCTTTCTCTAGATCAGTGGTTCCCAACCTTTTTCCCCCCAGGGACCCCCAAACATCTCTGATGAAATTCGCGGACCCCCTCCTAATAAGATACCATAAAATACTTTTTTTTTTCATTTTAATAACAAACTGCTTATACACAGGCATATGCATCACAATTAGACCCACTATGCTTCTTTGACTTGTGCCTTCAATCAACAAATCTCATCTTGCACCATATGCATTTCAAAATGTTTGGCCAATATTCAAATCCTGTATTCATCCTCTCAAATCAGTCCCTAATGGTGAACGGTTTGCATTTATGGAACAAATCAATGCAACAAATTAAACTAAATATGAGACAGGAAATTCCAATCAGTAGCAGAGAGAATCTGTCCTAGCTGGGTTTAATACCTTTTTTTTGTCATTTTAATAACAAACTGCTTATACACAGGCATATGCATCATAATTAGACCCACTATGCTTCTTTGACTTGTGCCTTCAATCAACAAATCTAATCTTGCACCATATGTATTTCAAAATTTTGGCCAATATTCAAATCCTGTATTCATCCTCTCAAATCAGGCCCTAATGGTGAACGGTTTGCATTTATGTTGAATGAAGTAAGAATCCACTGCAGTAAAAATATCCTCACCTCGAGTGGTGGTAGTAAGGTTGACTGACATGAGAATGTCCTGCTTCAGATCCTCATTTTCAATATATTGCACATAAACGATGAGCACAGCCTCGTCTGCGACAGTTGTAGTTTCATCAAGTTGTATGGCAAATGGACCCTTTCTAAGCTTTTCTGACAGCTGCTGCTCGCAATCACTTGACATCTTATCAATTCGGTCTTTCACTACATTGTTCGAGAGTGGTACTGATTTTAGTTTATCCGCCACCTGTGGGCCGCACAGTTTCTAAACCATTTTGATGCAGGCTGGTTTGATGAGCTGCTCGCCAATATTGTGCGGTTTCTTTGCTTTTGCAATTAAAAGCGAACACTCAAAGGAGGCTTCGGTAGCCTTCTGTAAATCACTGCCACCCCTGCTCCACGCTACTCTAACATCAACAGGCTTGTTCACCTTGAGAGACTGTTCTTTCCTCCGAAAAAAGTCTGGATCCTTCCCAACGGTTTCTGGGTGCTTAGACGCCTGATGTCTCTTCAGCTTGCTGGGCTTCAGGCTCGAGTTTGCCAACTTTTCTCCACAAATCACACACTCAGGTCGTTTGTCTGGTCCCTCAGTGAAGCCCATGGTGATGTAATTTTCGCGATTGCTGTAGGTCCTAACTGAGCTGCCGTCATCTCCTTTTCGTTTGTCACACATTTTCGCCTCTGGCGGCTGACTGCAGACGAGCCGAGAAAGTTAACTAGCGTGCTAGGCTAGCTACAGAAAGTGATACAGTCAACTGATTCGCGTTTTAGCGGCTACCCGGTAGCCTACTGTTAACGTTCAAAAATCATGTCTAGATGTTTATTTATTTATCTTTATTTTTTATTGTAGTGGAGAGACTATTCATGCTTCTGATGATAATTTTTTTTTTTTTTTTTTTTTTTTAAATACCTCAAATCATCTGTGGTCTGGCGGACCCCCTGCGCCCCCTGGCGGACCCCAGGGGGTCCGCGGACCCCAGGTTGGGAATCACTGCTCTAGATGATCATTTAGGAGTTTGTACCAGTTCCTTCCGGACTGTTTCAGACCATAAAGGGATTTCTTTAATTTACATACCAACTTCTTCCCAGTCTCTGATACCTCTTCATAACCCTCAGGTTGTTCTAGGAATATGTCTTCCTCTATAGGAGCATGTAAGTATGCCGTTTTGACGTCCATTTGATGGACAATGAGGTCATCTTGTACTGCGACCTGCATCAATGCCCTTACTGACGTAAGGTTTGCTGTTGGAGCAAACGTCTCATGGTAGTCTATGCCTTCTGTTTGATTGTAACCCTTAGCAACGTATCTAGCTTTATATATTTGGCCTCTTTCAGCATTTTCTTTAATGGCATAGACCCATCTACCCCCCACTGTGTTCCTGCCCTCAGGCAAAAAGGTCAGTTCAAAAGTGTCATTTTCTTTCAGTGAGTTGATCTCATCGTTCATCGCTTGTTCCCATTTGGGTGACTCTGGTGACCTCAGAGCTTGTCTATAGGTTTGAGGGACTCCACAAACCGCCCTGTAACAGTAATCAACACATGTATCAAGTTTCAAGTTTCTTTAATAGTTGTCATACAGAAGTACAGAATACTTTTGTACAAAATGCTTCTTACTGTTGCGCTCCAGAGACTGTGCATGACAAGATAAGTATGAAATAAAAACATAGTAAAAATTAGAAGAAAAAAAAAAGAGGTCACAGTGTTCAGTTTAGACATATGTACAATGTTCGTAGACGTAGTTACCATACAATATACAATACTGTGCAGTGTACTAATATACAATACTATATAGTGCAAGGCATAAATGGACGAGGTGCAGTTTAGGTACAATTCACAGTAGGTGTACGAGTTGTAGTGCAAATCCTTTATCAATAAATATAAAGTGTAAGTGTGTTTGTGTGATCTAAAGTGTGGAGAGTGGGTGCTGCAGTGTGTTGTTTGTTTGAGTGAGTGTGTGTGTGCGTGTGGGTGTGTGTGCTGTGTGCATTTGATGGTTGTTGCATAGTGATTATTGTTCGTTTAGCGATTATTGTTCGTTTAGCAGCCTGATGGCCTGGGGATAGAAGCTCCTTCTGAGTCTTTCTGTGCTCGCCATAAGACTCCGGTATCGCTTGCCTGACGGCAGCAGTTCAAAGAGGCAGTTGTTCGGGTGGCTCGAGTCCTTAATAATTCTCTTAGCCTTCCCCTTGCACCGCTTGTTGTAAATGTTCTGGAGGGTGGGAAGCCCCCCTCTAATTGTGCGTTCGGCTGAACGTGTCACTCTTTGTAGTCTGCTACGGTCTTGTGCAGTGCTATTCCCAAACCAGGAGGTGATGTTGCCGGTCAGGATGCTCTCTATTGTACATGAGTAGAAGTTCCTAAGGATCTTCTGACTGACTTGGAACTTCCTTAGGCGCCTGAGGAAGTAGAGGCGTTGTCGTGCCTTCTTCACAACACTGTCAATGTGTGTGGTCCATGTCAAGTCCTCGGATATGTGGGCTCCGAGGTACTTGAAACTGTTCACTCTCTCAACTGGTGCCCCGTCGATGCTGAGGGGGCTGTAGTCCTTGACCCCCGACCTCCTGAAGTCCACAATCATCTCTTTTGTTTTGCTGACGTTCAGGGAGAGGCAGTTCTCCTGACACCACTGTGACAGGTTCTCTACCTCTTCCAGGTAGGCCCTTTCGTCGTTGGCAGAGATCAGGCCCACCACTACTGTGTCATCAGCAAATTTGATGATGGTGTTGTTGTTCCGCTGTGATACGCAGTCATGTGTGTACAGGGAGTAGAGGAGGGGGCTCAGAACACAGCCCTGGGGGGCCCCTATGTTGAGCGTGATGGATGAGGAGGTGCAGTTGCCGGCTCTTACCACCTGGGGTCTGCCCGTCAGGAAGTCCAGGACCCACTGGCACAGGTCATAGTTCAAGCCCAGGTCCCTGAGCTTGGCTATGAGTTTGGAGGGGACTATGGTATTGAATGCTGAGCTGTAGTCGATGAACAGCATTCTCACATAGTTCCCCTTCCTCTTGTCCAGATGTGATGCTGCTGTGTGCAGCACATGGGCTATGGCGTCCTCCGTGGACCTGTTGGGGCGATATGCAAATTGCAGAGGGTCCAGGTTGATGGGGAGGGAGGAACAGATGTAGCCCTTCACTAGCTTCTCAAAGCACTTCATGGCTATGGAGGTGAGGGCTACAGGGCGGTAGTCGTTGAGGCAAGCGGGCGTAGATTTTTTGGGTACAGGGATGATGGTGGACTTCTTCAGACAGGTGGGGATGACGGCCTGTTCCAAGGACAGGTTGAAGATGTCAGTGAATACCGGGGCCAGTTGGTCGGCACAGACTTTTAGGACGCGGCCGGGGATGCCGTCCGGTCCTGCTGCCTTCCTGATATCCACTTTTTTAAAGATCCGTCTCACCTCATGCTCTGTTACCCTGAACACTGAGTCTCCATCAGCAGACCCCCCCCCCCCATTGCCGTGGTTTGTAGGCTGGTGTTGTTATTCACAGCCTCAAACCTCGCATAGAAGGAGTTGAGATCATTTGCTAAGGAGATGTCACTGTTCAGTTTGAGGGGGGTTCCTTTGTAGTCGGTTACATCATCATCTGTAAAATCTGATACATAGTCGTGTAAGTATTGTGGTTTCCTCCTCTCATCTTTTTGGATAGTGGCGTTTTTCACTAGGACTAGGTTGTGGATCTGCATCGTTTTCATCCTGTTGATCTGTATCTGTATTTACAGTCTCGTCGCTCCCCTCTAGAACCTGACTCTCTGTGTTCTCCTCAACCTGTGGCTGTGGTACATGAGTGCTGTTCTTACTACCAGACTCTCTGCCTTGTGTCAGGAATTCTGTATCATCCTCATCAGTTTGAGTCTGTTGTTCCACACTGTTCTTTCTAATGAATTTTACTAGCCTGTATTTTGATACCTTTCCTGTATGCGGTTTGTATACTAGGTATGCCGGGCTGTTTTTACTGTATCCCACAAATATCCCCTTTTCACATCTGGGGTCGAGTTTCTTATGATCGTGTTTATATGCATAACACTCTGAGCCGAACACCCACATTTTTGAGAGGTCTGGTTTCTTTCCTGTTAACATGAAGTAAGGGGTATTTTTGGTCCTTTCGTTGTAGTATCTATTTCGGATGTGAGCTGCATTTTGTATAGTGTCTTTGGTAATCTCTTTTCTAATAATTGGCACCTTCCCATTTCAAATAAAGTCCTAAACTGTCTCTCAGCTGTGCCGTTTTGATGGGGGGAATAGGGGCATGATGTCTCATGTCTTATCCCTCTATCTCTCAACAGTGACTGAAAGGAGTTGCTTGTGTATTCCGTACCGGTATCTGACCGTATGGTCTTGACTTGACCATATGGTGCACTATCTGCCAGGAATTTTTCAGTTGCCAATGTTGTTTCACCCTTGTTTTTGAGGAAATAAACAGACACTGCTCCTGAGAAATCATCTGTGAATGCGATTGCATATCTATGTCCATCTTGAGTAGTTGGGTCAATGGTGTAGAAAGAACGAGAGGTAGGCAGGTGGGCGTAGATGGGTATTTAATACAAGTATCTTACAGGGACGATACGATACAGTCTAGTGCTATATGCTGCTAACCTGACCGGCGTTTACTTCCTGAGTGACGTCAGAGTAGTACGGGGGCCGTCACGTCTCAAGCTTGTGTATTAGACTAGCACAATGCTCTACATCCTTCCTCTTAAGTTGTGCTCTAATGTAAATACTAACAATGCTCTACAGGCTAGTAGGCTATAACAAATTACGCCATGAAGTGATTACTATTAATATCTAGCATGTGGCTATTTGAACAAACCACAGGTTAACTGTACTTCAAGTGGTAATACACAACAGGTGTATAGTATGAACATCATTACTCCTTTTTTATTTTATTTTTTTTAACAGTCCTTGTGACAAACACTACATATATCTGCTGTTTGGCCTGCAGACGCGGCCTGCCCGTGATATGTACGGAGACTGAGTATGCGGGTTAGTCTTTTGAACAGTCTCTTGTATCTGGGCGTGTTGTTGAGCGTCTGCCTTCTCGGTGACAGGGTGACTGTTGCCTTCAGGTTGGCCAGTCGGAGGTTGGAGAGTGATATCGGGGTCGCAGGGGTCGCTGAGGTCACCCTGTGGCGGTTCCGGTTCCGAGACGGGAAGAAGGTGTCTCCGATTCCTTCTGTACTCTCCTCCTTCTGACTCCACGACGTAGGACCTTGGTTCCTTACAGATGCTCTTGATTGTGCCCATCCGGTCGAATCCGCGTGGAGTCTGTAACCTCACTACATGTCCCTGGGCCAGTGGCTGGAGGGGCCTGCTTGATCTGTCATAGCACGACTTCTGAATGCTGCGTTTCTTCTCGAGCTGTGCTTTGATCATCTTGTTGTCCTTCGCCTTAGGAACCAGTAGTGTCTTGCAGATGGGTAGAGTGGTATGTGTCTGTCTTGACATGAGCCGCTCAGCCGGTGACCCAAGTGACTGGTCACGTGGAACGTTACGGAGGTTGAGCAGATTTAGGAAGACGTCTGTTCCGTCCCGTCTGGACCTCTCCATGAGTTGCTTTGCGCTGCGCACAGCTCTCTCTGTTAGTCCATTCGCCTGCGGGAACTCCGGGCTACTGGTCACATGGTCGAAGTCCCAGGCCGAGGCGAACTCCTTGAAGCGCTGGCTTGTGTACTGGGCCCCGTTGTCCGATATTACTTTGTGTGGGGCTCCATGCACAGCGAAGTGTCTTTTCAGTTTTGTTATCACTGTGTTGGATGTGATGTCACGCAGCAGGTCCACCTCGAACCAACCTGAGTATGAGTCGACCAGCACTAGGTGGTGACGTCCATTCCACTCGAAGATGTCGGTCGCCACGGTTGACCACGGTAAGTCTGGAATGGGATGCAGCTTGAGTGGCTCCCTTTGTTGGTGTTGTTTTGTGCTGTTGCAGACGTGGCATGATGCCGTTTTCTCCTCGATATCCTTCGCTATGGCAGGCCAAAACACAATGTCCCTCGCCCTGCGCTTGGTCGACTCTGTGCCAGGGTGGCCTCTGTGCAGGATTGTGATGTAGTCCATTTGCAGTGATTTGGGAATGACGGCTCTTGAGCCCTTCATGATGACGCCATCGTCGATTGTGAGCTCATCTCTGAATGCAAAGTATTGGCGAGCCCCTGCCGGCAGCGTCGACTCCCTCGCAGGCCATCCGTGGTTGATGATGTTGCATATTTTCTGCAGGGTTGGGTCCCTTTCTGTGTGTTCCTTGAGCTCGTTCAGACGTGATGAGGAAATGTGTCTCACTGCCATGACCTCAAAGTCTGTCTTTTCACCACTAAGCCGGTCTGTGGTTTGTCTGGGAGCACGTGACAACGTGTCCACGAGATACATGTCCTTCCCCTTCTTGTACCTCAGCTCAAAATCGTACCTTTGGAGTCTAAGCATCATACGCTGCAGTCTGGCTGGAGCCATGTGTAGGGGCTTTGACAGGATGGTGACCAGCGGTTGATGATCTGTTTCGATTAGGATGTGCTTTCCGTATATGTAGTCATTAAACTTGGAGCATGCGAACACTACTGCGAGAAGCTCCTTCTCGATCTGTGCGTATCGCCTCTCCGTCTCCGTCAAGGTGCGGGATGCATAAGCGACTGGGACACCGTCCTGTAGACACGCCGCGCCTAGGCCATACTGGGAAGCGTCGCACGTGAGTGTGACAGGCTTGCGGACGTCGTAGTACATCAGCGTGGGTGGGTTTGAGAGACACTGTTTCAGCGCATCAAATGCGTCTTGGTGCTGCTTGTACCAACACCATTCCGTGTCATGGTGCGTTAGGTGTCGCAAGGGGGCTGAGATTTCACTGAAGTTTGGGACAAACATGGCCAAGTAGTTTACCATGCCGAGGAATCGCTGCAGGGCCGTTACATCTTCTGGTGCAGGCAGCTCGCTGATCGCTTGCGTTTTTGATGGGTCTGGCTTAAGACCCTGACTTGTGAACAGGTGTCCAACGTAGCCAACTTCTTTCAGTCTGAACCTGCATTTCTTGGAGTTGAGCCGTAAGTTGACTTCACATGCTCTGTCGAGGACTTTCTTGAGATTTTCATCATGCTCTTTCTCGCTGCTTCCTCCAACGATAATGTCATCGACTATCACTGCACAGGGGTATCCTGCGAAGATTTGCTCCATTGTGTGTTGGAAGACTTCACTGGCGCTGCTTATGCCAAAAGGCATTCTGAGGAAACGGAATCGTCCGAATGGCGAGCTGAATGTGGTCAGTAGCGATGATTTGTGATCCAGCGGTATTTGCCAAAAAGAGTTCTTGGCGTCCAGTGTTGAGAACACGGTTGAGTTTGGCATGTGCGCTGCTACTTCCTCCACAGTGCGCATTGGGTGATGTGGGCGTTTGAGCGCCTTGTTTAGGTCTCGTGGATCAATGCAGAGGCGTATGTCGTCTGAGTTCTTCTTGTGGGTTGCTACCATTGAAGATACCCACTCAGTGGGTTCTGAGACTGGTGTTATGATGCCTGTGCTTGCCATTCTGTCCAGTTCCATCTTAACCTTCTCTCGCATAGCGACTGGGATCCGGTGTGCTGGCCTGACGACAGGCGTGGCCTCTCGGTCGATTTTCATGGAGTAGGTGTAGGGGAGCCTACCCACTTCATCCTTGAAGAGGTCTGAATATTCCGAGAACATCTTGTGTGAAAAGTTTTCCTCGTCTGTCAGATGTAGCTGGTGTATCTCCTTACTGAGTGTGACCAGTCCCATGCTAAGGCTGTCTTGTAAACCCAGCAGCGTCTGGACGTCTTGTTGCACCACGTGGAACTGTAGGGAGTGGGACTTATCTGTTATGTAGCATGCTAGGGTTGCTGTCCCCAATGTGTGTATTTCATTTCCTCCGTAGGCAACCAGCCTCGCTGTCCTGGAGCGATCCACTCTCTCTTTGTATTTCACTTGGTTGAACGCTTTGCGAGATATCACGTTGCACTTGGCTCCGGTGTCCACTTTGAGTTCGACGGGGATTCCGTGGACCTGGACTCTGCAGAATATTTCACTCTTTTGTGTCGCTGGTGATCCCACAGTATTGACTGTGTTTGTCACTACTGTGACTCCATCACAGTAGAACGAATCGTCGCTGTCGCCTGACGATATTGTTCTGTCAATCTGGTTCACAGCGTGCTTTTTTCTGTATTGGTACTGTGGATTGTCTCTGTGACTCCCTGGAGTGGATTTGTAGTACTGCTTGAAATTATTCATTTTCTCACATCCGTGACACTGTTTGCCGAATGCAGGGCACCTTTCTCGTCTGGGCTCGTGGCTGCCTCCACAGTTGCTGCAGCTGGCTATGGACCGAGTTGAGTGCTCTGTATTTGGCTTCTTCTTGTAAACACGTTCTTTTATTCTGTGCCGTAGGCTATCTACATTGTTTGTTCTTTGATTTGGTGCAGCCAGTGTCCTAGTGTGTTGTTCTGTCATTTCGTGGATCTGACATGTCTCCACTGCCTTGGTTAAAGTTAGTTTGCTGTCACGGAGTAGTAGCTTCCTCATGCCATCATTTATTATGCCACACACAAGTCTATCTTTGATTAGCTCTTCGCGCAAATCTCCGAATTGACAGCTCTTTGCTTTGATTTTTAAATCACTGACATAGGCTTCAATAGTCTCATCTTGTTTCTGGCTCCTTGTATTAAACTTGTGCCTTTCCATAGTGACGTTTGTTTGTGGATTGCATAACTCACGGAATTTCCTCTTCAAACACTCCGGGTCTTCTCTTGATTGGGCGGGGACTATTTCTTCTCCCTGCTCGTCGTCTCCATCGTACAGGGCTGGTCCATATACGAATGCCCGTTCCCGTTCTATGGCTTCCGAGCCAGCCAGGTTTAGCAAGATGAAGGCTTGAGAGCGAGGCGGCTTGTCATAGTGTGCGGCAGCAATGAATATATCATACTCTTGCTCGAATATTCTCCAATTCTCCGTGACGTAGCTGTCAAACACGAGTGGGCCTGGTTTGCGGAATCCTTCCGCCATGCTGAACGTGAGTCCTCGCGCGTTATTCCTCGCGCGTTATATATCCTAGTTATAGGCTACCTCCTAAACCTTCGCTTTTCACTTTCGGACGCGGGTTGACTACTGTGTCCACAATGTCTGACACCATGTAGAAAGAACGAGAGGTAGGCAGGTGGGCGTAGATGGGTATTTAATACAAGTATCTTACAGGGACGATACGATACAGTCTAGTGCTATATGCTGCTAACCTGACCGGCGTTTACTTCCTGAGTGACGTCAGAGTAGTACGGGGCCGTCACGTCTCAAGCTTGTGTATCAGACTAGCACAATGCTCTACAAATGGGACCTGCTAAGTCAGTGTGAATTAACTCTAGGGGGGCACTAGCTTTTGCATCAGGTTTCCTATTTCTGTTGTTGGTCAATTTTCCTTCAGTACAGACACTACAGTCTATCTTAGTGTTACCTGTTATCTTCATACCCTCTACCACCTTTGGTAATTTCAACACATCATCTACGTTACAATGTCCCATGATCTCATGCCACGTTTTTACATCACAAGTTAAGCTCACTTTGTCTCTGGACATCATATCATTAATTGAATGATCAACACATGTTTCATTATTTACCGTTTCCAGGTAGTACAGTCTCTCATGCTGCTCTATGCGGAAAACAGCGCCATCTCTGTTGGTGACCAGGTTCTGTCCTTCTTGGAATGTCACCTTGTCTCCGTCTGCTGTGGCTGCTTGCACAGAGAGTATGCTCTGTGGATACGATGGGATGAACAGCGCATTCCTCAGTGTGATTCCGACGCATCTTCCATCTGAGTCCTGTAGGAACACCTCTGCGTCGCCTCGTTTCATTGCCACATTGTTCATCCTGGTCCCGTCAGCTAGTTCCATGTAGTGTGACTTTGGGTCAAATGTCTCGTCAAATCTTATGAACTTGTTTTCCTCTGTTATGATATGGGATGTAGCTCCGCAGTCTACCATTAATCCGTTTCTTCTGATAGTGTCTGGGAGCAATCCTTGACTGACTGTGAATACAAATGTATGTTCTTCACGTTCTTTTCTGTCCGCCGTCTGTTTTGCGTCATCTCTCTGCTGGGGTTTTCTCCTGCATGTCTCATCGCTGTGTGTAGAACTTTTATGGTAGTTACACCACTTCGCTACACTGGTTCCTTTTTGCCGACACTCTCTTGCTATATGACCACGGCCTCCGCATCCGTAACATGTCACAGATGATACGTTTACTTTCATCACATTGTCGGATTTTTCTTTAGTGTCAAACTTTTCTGTCTCCTCGTAACTCCGTAGTTTCCTCTTGAACTGGATAAACGTCAGTTCATCACTGCTCTGTGTCGTATGGATGGCAAAAGGCTTATACGTATCTGGAAGTCCTTTTAGAATCATGGCTATAATTAGCCCGTCACTAATAACTTCCTTTGCATTTCTTAGGGAAGTTACTGCCTTTTCAGCTCGAATGATATAATCTGTCACCGTTTCACCAGACTCTTTCTTCAGTGACGTTAGTTCTGTGTACAGGGCAATAATTATTGGCTTACCCTGACTTGCGTAATGACTTCGTAGTATTTCGAGTGCTTTGTTACCGTCATCTGTCGCCTCTCTCATAACCAACAATAGACTTTTGTCATCCAGGAATTGTATTAGCTCTGCGTAGCATTCTTCGTTCTTGTCGTCATCTGGACCGTCCTCACTGGTGCAGAGTATCGTGTCTTTTAGTCCCATCATTCTCATGTGGCAGAGAAACTTCACTTCCCAAAGCTCGTAATTGTTTTCATCTCCGTCGAAAACTAATCTCTGCCATCGTCCTCCTGCAGTACCACCACGTCTGGGCCCATAACCTGTAGAGTTCCGTGTTCCTTCGCTCTCCATGTTCAATGTAGAGGGTTCTGTTGCTTCGTCATCAGTGTCGTTCAATGTAGAGGGTTCTGTTTCTTTGTCACCATGGCTCATATCTTATCATATGTATTTATCCACACAAAGAACGCCTGATCCGTTTTGTTTCTTTTATGTGAATAGTTTATTTACAATAAGTGAACCAAACTTCTCCTCCATTACAAACACCCCAAACATTCCCAGCTGTGACACACCCCTTTCACCCCTGTGCGCACTGACAGCTGACCGATGACAGCTGACAGCTAGATATACGTGCTCGGCTTCCCGCCACTGCGTCATACCGTCATGTCTTTACGTACTGCAAGTACAAGAACAAAACACAATACTTAGAATAAAGTTGCACCACATTTCCAATACAACACATGCCTATGAACGTCTAGGCTACTCACTACAAAACATAACAACCATAACATATGATCCCATTTTCAACATATGAGAACATATATCTCAACAGTTATATAGGCCCTGTCACGTGGCCCTTTACTTTAGTCTCAAGAGCTCAAATATACCGGGCGAACGTATTATGACACACGTGCTCAATAATCAACTAGGCTGCAGTAAAAAACTTAAAACCAGATTCTCAAACATAAACATAAAGACGGACAACACGCTCATCACAGACAAGCTGGATGTGGCCAATTACTTAAACATATTCTTCACAAACATAGCCACAACACTGGTTAATAAACTACCCTCCCATGCTGGGCCTTTTGGAGTAGAACACATAGTCATACTACAAAGACCTAGGGGTCCGCAAAGACGACTTCAAACTGGAAATGGTAACAACAGATGAGGTACTCAAAAAACTGAGCGCCCTCCAACCTAACAAGGCCACTGGCCATGACAACATCCCCTCCAAATTCCTCAGAGACTCAGCAGCCGCCATCACCCCAGTCATCACCCACATAATAAACCTCTCCATAAAACAGGGACACGTACCCAAGGACTTCAAAATTGCGAGAGTGACCCCTCTGCACAAAAAGGGCAGCAAATTAGACCCAGGCAACTACCGCCCTGTTTCTATTCTTACCTCCATCTCGAAAGTCATGGAAAAAACTGTCTACGAACAGGTCGAAAAGTACCTAGCAGAAAAAATATCTAATCTACGAATTCCAATCTGGCTTCAGAACATCCCACTCCACTGACACATGTCTTCTCTATTTGAACGACCACATCAAACAAGAGGTGGACGCGGGCAAATACTGCGGCATGGTCATGCTGGACCTACAAAAGGCCTTCGACACTGTCAATCACTCCATTCTGATTGACAAGCTAAAAGCAATTGGTTTTGATAGTCTATCAGTGAGCTGGATGCAATCCTACCTTGAGGGGAGAGAACAGATGGTGGAGGTAACCGGTACTCTACCCACCCCCCCCCTCCCAGTGAGCTGTGGTGTTCCACAAGGAAGCATACTAGGACCGCTACTGTTCCTAATTTATGCAAATGACATGTCGTCAGCTTGTGACTGCAACTTGTTCCTGTTCGCGGACGACTCAGCCCTGCTGGTCTCTGACAAGAACAGGTTGCAGGTTGAAAAAACCCTCAGCTCTGAACTCGGCAAAATCTGCACCTGGCTCGCTGATAACAAACTATCATTACACCTGGGTAAAACAGAGTCCATTTGTAACCCAGGTTTCAGATTCATAACTATTTAGTTATAGGAACATAAATAGTTAATGCCATTGAATAAGAACATAAATAGTTAATGCTATTGTGTAAGAACATAAATAGTTAATGTTGCAAAGGGTCAGATTAAACTGAATATATATTTGTATCGTTTGATATACCTTGTATATTATTTGTATATATACACGGAATATCCCTTTACCTGCATACAAACCAGAGTAATATTCGCTCTCCTATTGGACAGCGACCCCAGGCGCCAATGACCAAGCCCCCAACGGCAAGTTCAAAGGCAACTCCGGGCATGTCGGTACATGCCCAGAGTCTGCGTAGTAATACGAGACAAGAACTGAGGTTGGGACTAGATATTCACCTTACGTATAAATACGGCGCAGGTGTAAACAGCAGTAGTCTTACCAAAACCTTAATGCCTTCACCACGAGTCAACGTGCAGTGAAGTGAGCAACCTTGCATCTAAATAGAGCATTGAGAACCGCGTGCGAATAGAATGCTAAAGTGTCAGAGTTTAACGCAGTAACGTTGAGTTCGACTTAATTTAATGTGAAGTATAGTACACAGGAGAATCTACACCGGCGATTGCAGAACCATTTCTGGTTGGATTATATTGCTTTGGGACCGTGACCACCGGAGAAGAGCACCGTTGATTCCACTGTCGTTTGGGATTTAACCTCGTGAGGATCACCACTCGGGCCCGCCTCTTGGAAGGGGCTGGCTAGCTGTCGTCAATGCTATCGAGCATATTGGATTACAACTATTGCTTTGTCTGCTGATCAAGAGAGTACATGCACCGGCTCCTGTATCTGGAGCCTCGTTATTCCTCGTTGACCCAGACTTTGTACCCGAACATTCCTCTACCCCTACCGGCCTTACACCCCGGAGGGAACCCCCCAGTGTCTCCAGCTGGTACCGGTGTGGCCCATATAATTGCTATACCACAGGTGGCGTCAGCTTAGACCCATCCTAGTAGTCCTACTATTCTCATTGACTTATGCTCTTGACTGACTTTACGTATGTTCTTCGCCATACAAGCGCGAGCCTAATTCTCAATCTGTAACCTAACGTTGCTTAATAATAATAAATAACCCTCCAATAGAACTTTATGTGTCAATGCCGTATTCTTGTGTGGGTGTTCACCATATATATTCATGTACTGTATGGCCAGTAATTAAAGTACATAACTAGTAGTGGTTTAATATATCACAATCTTTAATACAGTCAGGGTTTTGTAACCCCTCAGTTACAATTGGTCCTTCGAGCCGGAGGGTATCAGTGTAATATTTAATATAATATTAATATTAACCATGGCCCACGGTGAACACTCCCCAAGCGGCTCTCCCAAGCTAGAACGCCCGCAGCGCAAACGTCAGCCACCTCCCCATCTGGAGGAATTCGCTTTCGTTCTACCACCTAGCTTATCTAAACAGACGTTAAATACGGATAAAGCGGATAGTCAAAGCACGTCCAATCCTATCGACTTGGCGACCCTGCCAGTAGAGACCCCAGTGGGTTCAGACCAAACTGACTCAGCTCACGGGGGGGACCAGGTGGGACATGACATGACTATACCTCCAGACAACGTCACCGGGATAGTCCCCGGAGAGCTCCAGGATAAAGAAAGCGCTCCAGGGACAGAACCCGACACACGACCAGAAGAGAAGCGCGCCCAGGAGATAGACCTCGGGGCGCGCCAGGAGAACAGATCTCCAACGAGCACTGTCAGAAGCCGATCACCTCCGTCAGTGTCATCCCCCAGCGAGGCGGACCAGATACTGGCGCAAGCCTTCATCACCACCCTGACAGCCTCCACCGAACGCGATCGACTTCAGGGTGAACGCGACCGGCTTCAAGCGAAGACGCTTAGTGAGTGCGAACACTCCGCCACGGAAAGAGAGCGCCTCCACGCGCAACTCCAAGCGCAAGCCCTTAGTGAGCGCGAACACTCTGCCATGGAACGAGAGCGCCTTCAGGCTCAACAGACGAGCGAGCGCGAACAACGAGAGCGCCTCCAGGCGCAACAAGCAAGCGAGCGCGAACAATCTGCAGCGGAACGAGAGCGTCTTCACGCGCAACTCCAAGCGCAAGCCCTTAGTGAACGCGAACACTCTGCAACCGAACGAGAGCGCTTCTAGGCGCTACAAAGGAGTGAAGACGACCGCATAAGACTGGAGGAGAGACGCCTTCAGACGGAAGAGAACATTGAAAGAGACCGCGCCAATGCACAGCGCGACGCCGCCAATGCCCAGCGCGAAGCACAGCGCGACGCCGCCAATGCACAGCGCGACGCCGCCAATGCCCAGCGCGAAGCAGAGCGCGACGCCGCCCATGCCCAGCGCGAAGCAGAGCGCGACCGGCTGCAGGCGCAGATGATAGAACAATTGATTGCCAGGGCGACACCCCCTCTCTCCGCACGGAGCTCCCGGAGATCATCACGACAAGGGTCTAGGGCACCTTCCCCTACCCGACGAAGCGACCCGGGACCCGGCCAACAGGAGGATCCTGTCTACGTCTCCGACTCCCCTACCCGACGAAGCGACCCGGGACCCGGCCAACAGGAGGATCCTGTCTACGTCTCCGACCCCCCTCCCCGACCGGTCCATACGAGACCCAGCCACCGGGAAGAACCGGCCTACGTAGCCGAGAGACTGACTAGAAGACTCCAGGACCTAGAAGAGGAAGAGGAAGAGGAGGAAAGTCAAGCCCACCAGCAGCAACGTACTCTGGACCAGGAGGCCCAGTACAGCCCCGACGTCAGCCCCGAGTCACTGCACTACAAACCCCCGACCCAACTCACGGGTGAGTTTGACGTACAGTCAGCACCGAGGAACAGCACCTGGGTACCCGGCCTCTGGTACCCACCGAGTACCAACCCACGACAACACGTACGGGGAGACTCGCCCAGGAGGCCTCTTCCCCTACGCTCACCAATGTGCCAGCCATCCATGGCATCGTACCTTGGCACACCGACGTTCCCAGACTTTACGCGCGAGGACAGAGCACAGTACACGGAATTACGGATGTGCTTGGAGACTATGATGTCCGACGTCCCCGACGAGTCGTACAAATATGCCATCCTCCTCAAGCATCTCAAGGTGCCCAGAGCGCATAACATAGCGCTGGCATATTCCAACTCAAGCACCCCATACTCCGCGGCTCTAGTGGCCCTCGACCAGCGTTATGGACGCATATGGGACTACGTGATACAAGAAATAAGAGATATCGACCGCCTCCCCCCAGCCAAAGACAATAGAGCACTGGATGACCTCTCTATCAAGGTACAATCCCTCGTGGGGATGCTGGGGTCCCAAAAGGAGAAGGGGAGACATGAACTATATGCAAACTCTAATGTGGAGCGAATACTGGAGAAGCTCCCTCCAGCCCGCCAAGAGCGTTTTCGGCGGCAGAGAGACCACCCCCCAACGGCCCAGAAGCATCCCTCCTAGACCTAGCTGATTTCCTCGCCAGGGAGGTCAGCAGTCTAAGACTGGACACATTCGTGTGGAGTGACTCTAGCCCTAGAGATGGACCGCGGAGGTTCAATGACAACCGCCGGTCCGTGACCGTTATGCACCAGGCCGAGTCAGTGCCGCAGCACAAGAACCACAGCACCCCCCCGACCAAGGGGGAGTGGAAGATTGTATGCCAGTACTGTGAAGAGGAACATTGGCTGTCTCAATGTGACACTTTCAAGAAGCTGACCGCTGACGAGGTGAGTCAGTGAATCAAAGCCAACCGCCGCTGCTTCCGCTGCGCGCGCAGCCATATGGCAGCTGAGTGCCGCCTAAAGAAGAGATGCAGCAAGTGCGACGGCGCCCACCTGGAGGTCCTGCACGACAGCAACAAGCGTCCGCCAGGACAACCAAGTAGGCCCGTCACGGTGATGTATCAGGCCGAGGCGGTGGCACCACTACAGAAGATCCATAAGACCGCCCCCTGGTGTCCTGACTGCTACAGCAGACACTGGGAGTCACGGTGCTACTCGGACTACCGCGAGTCGGCACCACTACAGAAGATCCAAGGCAACCCACCAACAGGAGTGCTCCACATAGACCAGCATAGCGGGAGCCCCCGAGTGCTCATCAAAGTGGTCAGAGTGCTCCTGAGTTACGAGGACAAGGTCCTGGACACTTACGCCGTCCTAGACGATGGGTCTGAAAAGACTCTCCTCCTCGCTTCCGCCGCAGCCCAGTTGGGCCTGCGGGGTGCCAAAGGAACAATGACAATCCGTACCATTAGAAGAGACCAAAAGACCATGAAGGGTGAAAATGTCTCCTTCACGATAGCAGCGGTCGAGCAGCCCGAGAAGCAGTATAGCATCACTAACGTCTTCACCAGCCACGACATAGGCCTGTCACAGTACACCTACCCCATCCCACAGCTGATGGCGAAGTACGTGCACCTACGTCAACTACCTATACCGCTCATCGACGGCGCCACACCGACCCTGCTCATAGGCTCCGACCACGCGGACCTCATTCTCCCAATTGAGGCGGCCCACATCGGACCCAAAGGATGCCCAGTCGCGGTTCAGACCCGACTGGGGTGGACGCTCCAGGGCCCCCTCTACGGACTTGACAGTCAACCCACGTCTACACGCTGCCTGCACACAAAGGTGAGCGACACAGGCCACTCTCTCGTACAGCCCGTTGAGAGGCTATTGACATTAGACGAGAGGCCTGTGAGAGAACCGTGGGCCCAAGAAGAGGGAGTTCCGAACTCCACCCCCCTCAGCTGCGCTCCAAGCGACGTAGCTGACCTCGAACCCAGCACCCCAGGCAACTTCTTGATGGTGCGGCCGGAACCGGCCCCTCCTCGGACGGGGTACAGACCGAACAAGTGGAACAGACGGAGGATGTGGAGACACAGCCAAGCACAGATCAACCAGTCTCAGGCCCGCTTCCTCCTAAGCTCCCTACCATCCCTTCCAGCCCGTCAGAAGCGGGTCAAGGACAGGGACAACTTAAAAGTGGACACAGTCGTTATGATCATAGACCAGTCACTACCCCGAGCTGCGTGGCCGGCCGGCCGCGTAAGCAAAGTGATCACTGGTGCCGACGGAAAGGTCAGAGCGGCAGAAGTTATTGTCCAGGGGCGGACCTACACCCGACCCGTGGCGAGGCTGATAGAGTTGCCGAGGCTCCCTGACTCCCCTGATGACGACCATGACCCACTGACTTTGTAGATTGCCCTACTCCCCACAACAGACATTGAGTAGTTGACAGGACTATTAATCTGCCTTCGCTTTAACTAATTAGGTGCGGACTAATTAGGAGGCGGCTGTTGCAAAGGGTCAGATCAAACTGAATATATATTTGTATCGTTTGATATACCTTGTATATTATTTGTATATATACACGGAATATCCCTTTACCTGCGTACAAACCAGAGTAATATTCGCTCTCCTATTGGACAGCGACCCCAGGCGCCAATGACCAAGCCCCCAACGGCAAGTTCAAAGGCAACTCCGGGCATGTCGGTACATGCCCAGAGTCTGCGTAGTAATACGAGACAAGAACTGAGGTTGGGACTAGATATTCACCTTACGTATAAATACGGCGCAGGTGTAAACAGCAGTAGTCTTACCAAAACCTTAATGCCTTCACCACGAGTCAACGTGCAGTGAAGTGAGCAACCTTGCATCTAAATAGAGCATTGAGAACCGCGTGCGAATAGAATGCTAAAGTGTCAGAGTTTAACGCAGTAACGTTGAGTTCGACTTAATTTAATGTGAAGTATAGTACACAGGAGAATCTACACCGGCGATTGCAGAACCATTTCTGGTTGGATTATATTGCTTTGGGACCGTGACCACCGGAGAAGAGCACCGTTGATTCCACTGTCGTTTGAGATTTAACCTCGTGAGGATCACCACTCGGGCCCGCCTCTTGGAAGGGGCTGGCTAGCTGTCATCAATTCTATCGAGCATATTGGATTACAACTATTGCTTTGTCTGCTGATCAAGGGAGTACATGCACCGGCTCCTGTATCTGGAGCCTCGTTATTCCTCGTTGACCCAGACTTTGTACCCGAACATTCCTCTACCCCTACCGGCCTTACACCCCGGAGGGAACCCCCCAGTGTCTCCAGCTGGTACCGGTGTGGCCCATATAATTGCTATACCACAGGTGGCGTCAGCTTAGACCCATCCTAGTAGTCCTACTATTCTCATTGACTTATGCTCTTGACTGACTTTACGTATGTTCTTCGCCATACAAGCGCAAGCCTAATTCTCAATCTTAATTAACGTTGCTTAATAATAATAAATAACCCTCCAATAGAACTTTATGTGTCAATGCCGTATTCTTGTGTGGGTTCACCATATATATTCATGTACTGTATGGCCAGTAATTAAAGTACATAACTAGTAGTGATTTAATATATCACAATCTTTAATACAGTCAGGGTTTTGTAACCCCTCAGTTACAGTTAATGTTATTGGATCATATGTATATTCATATGAGATTAGCAACGTTTGACCAAATCCTTTGAATTGCCTCACTGCCCTTTAAATGACCTCATGACGCGAGATAGATGTCACGACAGCCACGCCTTGCCTTACGGCAGGTGAGCCTTGCCATACGGCAGATGAGATTACAGATTGAAACGAGACTGACACAGCTTAATGCTCTTGGATACTGAAATGAACTAGCACCACGAAATAGTTATCAAACAGCCATAAAAGATTCCCCCAGTTACAAAACCGAAGAAGTTGTTGCAACCTGTTCCACTCGACGGGGTCGGTACCGACCCCTTTTGACCTTATTAAATTATAGTCATATTTTTATGAAGATGCAAAATAATTTGTGATTTTAAAATCAACCGTTTTCAAGTATTATTATCACTACTATGTCACAAATACATGTAGAATGTAAAACGTTAGGTTGGCAATAGTTTAGCAATAGGTTAAAAGTGTACTTATATCATTTTAAGTTTTCTATTTGCAATCGCCAATTTGACCCGGAACCGGAAATGGAAATGTTGAACCATGGGAATTGAAGCTTCTTTGCGGCCATTTTGTAGAAGAGATCGCTAGCTATCCATAGATATCTATGTAGCTATCTGCCAGCGTTGGAATTTCTCCGATCTACACTTCCTGGCAAGTTCTATGGGGGTTCAAAGTTCAGTGTTCTGAATGAATTATGTCAATAATTGTTATGATTCGCGATAATAAGCTACAAAAGGTAAAGTTTTTGACAAATATTGAAACGCAGTCAGTTTCCCCACACTATTGTTATCATGTAGGAAGAATTAGATCTGAAATTAGTTTCAAAATGGTTACACTGTGGGGGATATAAAATAGTACAGTCGATTACAGTAAATATCAGTATCTGTTATTATGCACGCCTGGTGATACTATATCCAAATTGAACTCGGCCATTTGAAAGATACTATATGTATATAATATATATATAAATGTGCGAATTGGCTATAATAAGGTAATGTATAAGCATTATTCTATATTCTATAATAATATTTCAAATTGCATTGGTCCGGATGGGAGAATTCAGTACTGTATATACAGAACCTTCAGTTTGATCATCTTCCCTTTATTAATTTCCTTAGATCTTTTGTACACATGATCTCAAGAGGGTACTGAATGAGCTCAGTGGCAGTTCTTTAAGTTTGGTCATTATTATCATGGTTTTATTCACTGTCAAAGATGAAAAGAAAAATCATAATTCATATTTTCCTTTGTTTCATCACAATTTAAGCAAGCCTAGTAATAGACACAATATTTCTGACACTGAGAATACATTCATTGAGGTCCATAGATGTTCCTAGATACCAAGAATATGCAAATAGCCCTTGTAGAAGTAGAGCAATATTCCATTTACCTAGGTATACATTTTATGCAGATTTTCACCTGGGGTGGAACGAGCATACCATTTCCGGAAGCGGTTTTGGTGAGTTTCATCAATATTGTGCTGTCCATTGTCGAATGTACAAAATTGCTAGCTAATAATATAGCTTCATCCTGAGTCACGCTAGCGAAGCTCCAAGCTCAATTTGGTTAAATGAAAACTAGAAAGAAACCATTTGGAGGGGGGGGCCCTAAGGCTGTTTCATTACCCAAGTCCTATCCCCCAGCCTCCCCCGATCCCGCGCCTCCCTCCATCCCTCCCTCCCTCCCGCCACCTGGCGTGACGACACCTTGTTTTCATGTACTACTTAGTGTTGTTGCTGCCGACTATCGCATATGGCGTCTCAGGCCTTCTGTAGATGACATGTGTCAACAAATGTACATGTCTGTTGAATTTATGCTGTGCCGTTGTTACTGTAAAAATGTAATGATTGTGATGTTGTTATTATTAATGAGACGTTGAGCTGTATGTGTGTGTCGCTGGAATTTCCCCAAGGGGATTAATAAAGTAATATCTTATCTTATCTTATCTTATCTTATTTCAGAAGTACTTATAATTGTATTGATATGCTGTACGATAAGAACATGTTCTATATACATTTTGACTGCTTTTGAGAGTTTAATATGGAATGTGAGGAATGTTCCCATATGCTAGCGCACTTTAGCCTAATTTAGCATAAGACAGATGGATATTCCTGCACATGCTGTGATAAGGTAGCCTACTTTAGCTTAGCATAGCTAAAAGTAGCCTGATTGATTATTCATTCTAAAAGCAATGAAAAGATGATGAAGCGATAAAAGATGGTAAATAGCTTTTATTTTCTGAATTCCTGTATAACGCAGGCCAGGTTTTTCTAGCACCCCGTTCCACCCCCGGGAAGAAGTTCCCAGGAGTCCCGGCCGACCACCATTCACCACGTGTGCCCACGCGGGACGAGGCAGTGTGCCGGACCGACACAAGATGGCGAGCCAACCCACTGAACCTCAGATATAGATCAAGGCTATGCCGGCCTGATCTGATTACCCCTGTTGCCTCAACACCTGTTGCCTCAACAGCCTGGTAGGATTGTGAAATTGCCTTCCTCATTCCCAGTGAGGAGGTGGATCAGGAATTAACAAACTAATTGAACTTGAGTCACAAGAACTTCCAAGGACCATCATATCCTTTTATATGACACGAACTGATTGAACGAGACTTTATTAACAGATTGCAGAATGGGTACAGTACAGTACAGCTCAATACATACAATTGTTAAGGGGATGCAGACCAGAGAAAGACTTTCGTCTTGTCTATATCAGGGTCCCCCATTTTCAATTCATCATAACATATAATATACTGTATTTGATATACACGACATACAGATAGACAGTACTGCTACATCTATATATTTATGACATACCAGATTTGCAAATACAGTACTGTTTGTGATACAAAAAGAGACTTACTAAGCACCCCCCGCCAGTCATGTGGTACATGACTGAGAGGGGGCTGGTACATGACTGAGATGGGGCTGTGGTACATGACCGAGAGGGGGCTGTGGTACATGACTGAGAGGGGGCTGTGGTACATGACTGAGAGGGGGCTGTGGTACATGACTGAGAGGGGGCTGGTACATGACTGAGAGGGGGGCTGGTACATGACTGAGAGGGGGCTGGTATACATGACTGAGAGGGGGCTGGTATACAGGACTGAGAGGGGGCTGATACATGACTGAGATGGGGCTGTGGTACATGACTGAGAGGGGACTGGTATACAGGACTGAGAGAGGGCTGGTATACAGGACTTAGAGGAGGCTGGTACATGACTGAGAGGGGAATGGCTGGTACATGACTGAGAAGGGGCTGGCTGGTACATGACTGAGAGGTGGCTGGTACCATGTATTGTGCATCATTGTAGGTCAAACCATTAAAAAGTTAATTTCCATGGCAGCCATTTTGGATTTTGATCTCTCAGAAATTTCCCCCGCCTTTTAAAAAAATACACCCCGGCTAAATTTGTTTATTAACCCTCCTAGATGACAAATCCATTGAGAAACGAAGTGCCACAGATGACCCAACTACTAGGTCCATATCGTATCATCATAATATTATTTAAAAGATCATTAGGATAAGGGTTCCCTTGATAAAGATGCATGAAAAGGCTGTATAATATACAACACCTGTAGCTCAACTGCAAAAACTGCTTTTTTTATTTGATTAGATTTGTATTTGGAAATTAAAAACACATCATAAAAACAAATTATCTTGACCAATTTGTATTCCTGAGGATATCACCTAAAAGCATTCATTAAAACACTTATTTCCAAGGTGGTCCTCGATGGAAGACATAAAAACACAGCACATATAGTCTACTCGACTGCAAATTTTTGCTCAACTGCAAAAATGTATGCCTACTTATGTATTAGCCTACAGGGAAAAACACATTCACAACAGGCAGCAAAGTTTATTTTCAGCCAAGTATGGTAATAAGGTAACTGTTACGACCCCTGTGGGTCTAAGGGTAAAGGGATGTAACATAAATGTTGGTTGAAAGAAATGATGGACCAGGTTTGTAAACACAAGGATATTTATTGGTAAATGCAAAGGAAGCACATGTAGCTCAAGGGTGAGCCGAGGCCAAAACAACAAACAAACACCACTATTCTTCAAATAAACCAACCTAATCGATGGTAAAAGAAATTACATTACCTAAACTACCCTTACCTAACCAAAACAGGAGAAAACGATATCCAAATGAAATCGCAGCTCACCCCATCTGTGCTTCCTGAAAAAGAGGGAAAAAACACATTAATGATACATACAAGAATGGAAAACATATAACACAACAATCTATAGCTAACAATGCTCTCTCTGTGGCCATACACACACAAAGGCAGTTTCACAAAGGCCAATCAACAAATGCAATATTATTGTGATGTGAATGGGCTGAAGTAATGACGTCAGGAGCAGGGACTCAAGTGGCTTCATTATTGAACTCAGGTGTTGCTGATTGTGTGCGGGGATGAGACGCTGAGACTATTGATAAGGGACTTAGATATCGGGGTTGGAGCATGCAAGCAGTAACCAGACTCTGTTAGGGCCCGGGGGGTGGGGTCGATCGTGGAGAGTTATCCACCGGCAATGAAGATAAGTTAGCCAGCCGTCCACAGGTACCGGTAGCGTGAGGAGGGGAGGCTTACCCTCCTGGAGACAGATAGGGACGGGACATAGAGGGTACTGAGTTACATCGCTCCCAAAAGACCTTATACTTGGAACGTCCTCGCGGACACCGGGTACGATTATCAGG
Organism: Notolepis coatsorum; assembly: GCF_963971535.1. NCBI lineage: Eukaryota > Metazoa > Chordata > Actinopteri > Aulopiformes > Paralepididae > Notolepis > Notolepis coatsorum. Next base: position 131,075,442 of record NC_140168.1, read on the forward strand.
TTACAAATCAACCTACAGCCTGGAGGACCACCGTGTGCCGGAGCATCCGCCCGGAGAGTTGGACGGGGTCCAAGCTTCGACCCTCAGGGGGGGTCGCGCCGTGCGGCGAGTTAAGTCCACTGTTTGCACTTAGTATAGGATGTTGTATTATGCTCTATTTTTATAAACTGTATAGGCCTACTGTGTAAATTGGTATATTATATTGTATATGGTATTATGAGGGTATCCTATAGTTATGCTCTCTGTATTCTACCGTGCCTCTTAATTTTATCTGCATATAGGCTATTTCTTCCTATCCCCTATTTAAAATTGCGATAATCTATTCTAACATTTTCAAATCGATGCAGTTGAATTTCCCCCTTAGGATCGATGCATTGTTACACCCCTACACCAAAGTCACTGGCCCACTGTGTATCTGTATGTATAATAACTTGGCTAGCGTTATCAACAGCAGAGATGGGCAATGGGTCCAGCTGCAGCACCGGAGTGCAAGCGATGTGATGTAATTGGCAGACTCGACTGTCAATCAATGGTCTACCTGACACGCAAACTCAAACAATGTTTCTGTACTGGAGGTGTGATTGATTGATTGATTGAAAACTTTATTAACAGATTGCAGAATGGGTACAATACAGTACAGCTCAATACACACAATTGTTAAGGGGATGCAGACCAGAGAAAGACTTTCGTCTTGTTTATATCAGGGTCCCCCATTTTCAATTCATCATAACATATAATATACTGTATTTGACATACACGACATACAGATAGACAGTACTGCTACATCTATACATTTATGACATACCAGATTTGCAAATACAGTACTGTTTGTGATACAAAAAGAGTCCAGAAAAGAGAGTATATACATTTGACGTAGAAACTGTACATTGGAGGAGGTTGGGCTTCCAAGGGCTTTGACCCTGTTCACCTTTTGTATTTTGATATTGTATTTTGTATTTGATTGATGCACATTGTATATATGGGTACTGATATTTCTCCTATAAGAAGGGAGAGTTAAAGGGTAAATGCACCCAGTAAGATACTTGAACCACTGATATTTCTCCTATAAGAGGGCAGAGTTAAAGGGTAAATGCACCCAGTAAGATACCTGAACTACTGATGTTCTCCTGTAAAGAGGACGAGTTAAAGGGTCAATGTACCCAGTAAGATACTTGAATCTCACTGATAACATATTGATTATAGTTGAATCACTGCTGGTTCTCCTGTAAAGAAAGATGGTTTAAAAGGTCATTCCACCTGATAAGGTATTTGCATTCCTATAACCTTGAATATTTCTATTGGTACTTTGTGTCACGATCCTAGGCCTGGTCCTGGCTGGACTGGGCAGGATGGTAACATTGGGCAGTGCCCTCCACCTAACAGTGGGCAATGCCCTCCACCCAACATTGGCTCTCTGCCTAACATTGGTCTCCTACCCTCTAGTGGCCGTCCACAGACGGTGCAGGCCAGCACAGTAAACATGTTGACGAACGTATTAACTATGATTAATAGTGTGATTAATGTGGTGTCATGGTGTGTACTGTTGTTGACGTTCCCTTCCCTTGTGTGATATGGTGTACTGTTTGGGTTGTTATGAGTTGCTTTTGTGTTTGTCATTGACTGGTGTCTAGGTTGTTGTGTTTCTGTGTTGGCCAGGTGTTTCTAATTGTTAATCAGTCATGTACCAGCCAGCCCTCTCTCAGTCATGTACCAGCCTCCTCTCAGTCCTGTATACCAGCCCTCTCTCAGTCCTGTATACCAGTCCCCTCTCAGTCATGTACCAGCCCCCTCTCAGTCCTGTATACCAGCCCCCTCTCAGTCATGTATACCAGCCCCCTCTCAGTCATGTACCAGCCCCCCTCTCAGTCATGTACCAGCCCCCTCTCTCAGGACTGGCCATCTGGCATACCGGGCATTTGCCCGGTGGGCCGACGCATATTTGGGCCGTTATGATTTGATAAAGAAAAATTATTTATAAAGAAAATAATAATTTTATCTTTTTTTTTTTTTTACTTTTTTTTGGTCAACGACCGGCCCACTACTAGGCTGGGACAGCGGCCCATTGGTACTGACTGACACTGGGCTGGCCCAATCACATATCTTACTAAGCACCCCCCAGCCAGTCGTGCAGGTACATGACTGAGAGGAGGGCTGGTACATGACTGAGATGGGGCTGTGGTACATGACTGAGATGGGGCTGGTATACAGGACTGAGAGAGGGCTGGTATACAGGACTTAGAGGAGGCTGGTACATGACTGAGAGGGGAATGGCTGGTACATGACTGAGAAGGGGCTGTGGTACATGACTGAGATGGGGCTGTGGTACATGACTGAGAAGGGGCTGTGGTACATGACTGAGAGGGGGCTGTGGTACATGACTGAGAGGGGGCTGGTACACGACTGAGAGGGGGCTGGTATACATGACTGATAGGGGGCTGGCTGGTACATGACTGAGAGGGGGCTGGCTGGTACATGACTGAGAGGGGGCTGGCTGGTACATGACTGAGAGGGGGCTGGTACATGATTGAGAGGGGGCTGGTACCATGTATTGGTACTGACTAACACTGGGCTGGCCCAATCACATCTCTTACTAAGCACCCCCCGCCAGTCATGTGGTACATGACTGAGAGGGGGCTGGTACATGACTGAGATGGGGCTGTGGTACATGACCGAGAGGGGGCTGTGGTACATGACTGAGAGGGGGCTGTGGTACATGACTGAGAGGGGGCTGTGGTACATGACTGAGAGGGGGCTGGTACATGACTGAGAGGGGGGCTGGTACATGACTGAGAGGGGGCTGGTATACATGACTGAGAGGGGGCTGGTATACAGGACTGAGAGGGGGCTGATACATGACTGAGATGGGGCTGTGGTACATGACTGAGAGGGGACTGGTATACAGGACTGAGAGAGGGCTGGTATACAGGACTTAGAGGAGGCTGGTACATGACTGAGAGGGGAATGGCTGGTACATGACTGAGAAGGGGCTGGCTGGTACATGACTGAGAGGTGGCTGGTACCATGTATTGTGCATCATTGTAGGTCAAACCATTAAAAAGTTAATTTCCATGGCAGCCATTTTGGATTTTGATCTCTCTATTAACCCTCCTAGATGACAAATCCATTGAGAAACGAAGTGCCACAGATGACCCAACTACTAGGTCCATATCGTATCATCATAATATTATTTAAAAGATCATTAGGATAAGGGTTCCCTTGATAAAGATGCATGAAAAGGCTGTATAATATACAACACCTGTAGCTCAACTGCAAAAACTGCTTTTTTTATTTGATTAGATTTGTATTTGGAAATTAAAAACATCATAAAAACAAATTATCTTGACCAATTTGTATTCCTGAGGATATCACCTAAAAGCATTCATTAAAACACTTATTTCCAAGGTGGTCCTCGATGGAAGACATAAAAACACAGCACATATAGTCTACTCGACTGCAAATTTTTGCTCAACTGCAAAAATGTATGCCTACTTATGTATTAGCCTACAGGGAAAAACACATTCACAACAGGCAGCAAAGTTTATTTTCAGCCAAGTATGGTAATAAGGTAACTGTTACGACCCCTGTGGGTCTAAGGGTAAAGGGATGTAACATAAATGTTGGTTGAAAGAAATGATGGACCAGGTTTGTAAACACAAGGATATTTATTGGTAAATGCAAAGGAAGCACATGTAGCTCAAGGGTGAGCCGAGGCCAAAACAACAAACAAACACCACTATTCTTCAAATAAACCAACCTAATCGATGGTAAAAGAAATTACATTACCTAAACTACCCTTACCTAACCAAAACAGGAGAAAACGATATCCAAATGAAATCGCAGCTCACCCCATCTGTGCTTCCTGAAAAAGAGGGAAAAAACACATTAATGATACATACAAGAATGGAAAACATATAACACAACAATCTATAGCTAACAATGCTCTCTCTGTGGCCATACACACACAAAGGCAGTTTCACAAAGGCCAATCAACAAATGCAATATTATTGTGATGTGAATGGGCTGAAGTAATGACATCAGGAGCAGGGACTCAAGTGGCTTCATTATTGAACTCAGGTGTTGCTGATTGTGTGCGGGGATGAGACGCTGAGACTATTGATAAGGGACTTAGATATCGGGGTTGGAGCACGCAAGCAGTAACCAGACTCTGTTAGGGCCCAGGGGGTGGGGTCGATCGTGGAGAGTTATCCACCGGCGATGAAGATAAGTTAGCCAGCCGTCCACAGGTACCGGTAGCGTGAGGAGGGGAGGCTTACCCTCCTGGAGACAGATAGGGACGGGACATAGAGGGTACTGAGTTACATCGCTCCCAAAAGACCTTATACTTGGAACGTCCTCGCGGACACCGGGTACGATTATCAGGTTACAAATCAACCTACAGCCTGGAGGACCACCGTGTGCCGGAGCATCCGCCCGGAGAGTTGGACGGGGTCCAAGCTTCGACCCTCAGGGGGGGTCGCGCCGTGCGGCGAGTTAAGTCCACTGTTTGCACTTAGTATAGGATGTTGTATTATGCTCTATTTTTATAAACTGTATAGGCCTACTGTGTAAATTGGTATATTATATTGTATATGGTATTATGAGGGTATCCTATAGTTATGCTCTCTGTATTCTACCGTGCCTCTTAATTTTATCTGCATATAGGCTATTTCTTCCTATCCCCTATTTATGCCCTATTTATTGTATAGCCAAGCCGGTAGGATATTGAGTATGACTGATTGAGGAGGGACAGGGGAAGACGAGAGGGGGGATTAATTATTGCCAGAAAAGTGTTCCTTAATTAACTACTATGGTTCGATGTGTGTTGCAAATGCCTCGTCGAGAGGGTGTCTGAAGTGCGTGGTTTATTAGGCCTTTTGTTCCAAGGGTTGTGCCTCTTTTTTTTTTATTTTTACTTAAATTTTTATTAACATTTATAGACAAACAATACTTACACAAAAATGGAACCCATAATACAACATTGTTAAACAGACATAAATAATAAAGTACAAAAAATATAATACAATTGTAATACCCAAAAAAAAATTAAAAAATCAGAAAATGCTAACTAAGTCAAAAGTGTGTGACATGGGTTCAGAGACCCTCCTTGAACCTCTTTCCTCCTTTACCCTTCGCCCTCTTGTGATGCATTTGGTTCTTCCTCTGTGATGTCGTTTTCGTTCCCCTTGTAATCCTCCCACTTTCCCCATCTTTCTCCAAATTTCTCTTCCTGTAACCTCAGCATGTGTGTTATCCTCTCCATATCCTGTATCTCCTCCACTATTCCTACCCATTGTGCTATTGTCGGTGGGTCTTCTTTGTACCACAGTCTTGTTATTGCTTTTCTGGCCGCTATCAACATTATCTTTATTAAATATTTGTCCCCCCCTTGTATTCCCTCATGTGTCAGGTCTCCTAAGTAAAGCACCAGTCCTGTTTGTGGTAACCCGTATCCTAATATTCTGATCATTGCCTCCCCTATCTCCTCCCAATACCCCTTCAGCTTCTGACATCCCCAGAATATGTGTGTGTGATTTGCCCCCTCCTTCCCACACATCCTCCAGCATGCTCTTTGTGTTGGTGCATATTTTCCCTTCAGCTCTGGGGTTATAAAGAATCTGATTATGTTTTTCCATCCAAACTCTTTCCATATCCTCGATCCTGTTGTTGAATGTTGCACCTCGCATATGTTCCCCCATTCCTTCCCTGTTATTCCTATCTCTAGTTCTCTCTCCCATTTCTCCCTTATATAATCGGTCGTGTGTCCCTTGCTGGTCATTATAGCCCGGTACAGTGCTGATATTACCCTTCCTTTCCCTCCTTCGTATGCCCTTACTATCATCCTAATTATTCCATTCTGTTCTTCTTCCTTGTCCCCTCTTATTTCTTTATTATAGTAATCTCTAATCTGTAGATATCTGAAGTGGTCCCTGTTTTCTAGTCCAAAGTTCTCCTTTAATTTTTGTAGTGTTTGCATTTCCCCCTTCTCTATCATTTTGCATATCGCTGTTGCCCCCCCCCCCCTCTCCCACCTCCTGAATCCATGGTCCAGCCTCCCTGGTTTGAATCTCTTGTCATGTGCTATCCATCTCAGAACCCCTGACTGCTTCTCTAATTTGTGTGTTTTTACTACTCTGTTCCATATGGTCAAGGTGCATTTGGTGATAGGATCTAACAGTCCCTCTTTTTCTTTGAACAGTTCCCTATCTCCCACCAGAGCTTGTACCTTGTATCCCTCCCCTTCTTTTTCAATGTCTTTCCATCTTGCCTCATATTTGTCGTTACACCAGCACGTCACTGCTCTCAGTTGCGCTGCATAATAATAATCTTGTAGGCTGGGTACTGCCATCCCTCCCTCTTCCTTTGGTAGTTGTAGTGTTTTATATCTGACCCGTGGTCTTCTCCCCGCCCATATGAACCTCGATATCAGTCTGTCCCACTCCCTGAATTGATTCTGTGGTATTTGTATCGGTAGTGATTGGAACAGGTACAGTAACCTTGCTAGTATGTTCATTTTAATGACCTCTATTCTTGAATTGAAGTCCAAGGGCATTACTGTCCATCTCTCCAAGTCTCTCTTGATGTTCTGATTTAAAGGGTTGTGCCTCTTACAGAGGGTGTTTAAATGTGTGGGATTAAACACACCGTGGTGTGTGCAAGTGCTGTGCCTCTTACCGAGGGTGTTTAATGCGTGGGATTAGACACACCGTGGTGTGCAGTTGCAGTGCCTCAAAAAGAGGGTGTTTAATAGGTGGGATTAGACACACCGTGTTTTGTAAATGCAGTGCCTCATATAAGAGGGTTGTAACGGCCAAAATGGATTAATGTGTAGTGGATTTATGTGACCAGGGGGTGGCGCTTCTTTTATTTAAGCGTCAGGTAAACCTGTAGGAGGAGGAGTTTTGACCCGGAAAAGGGCAATGGTTTTTGACCGCACGCACGACGCGGGTCTCAGGTCGAAATGTTTGTATCCAATTAGATATCGTATTCATTATCATTTAATCAGTTTAAGGAACAAAAACAAGGATATTCTGTTTGCACGGTGAAGCAAATAAATATCATTTTCCAAGTAAGCTGCCTGCATTGTGTCATTGGGACAAGGACTGTTTGGTATGAGACCAGGGCCCTCATTCATCAACGTGTTCTACGCACAGATCTGTGCTTACCCTGTGCGTACGATCATTTCTAAGCAAAGAGTGGGATTCATCAATTTCGATTTGAACTTGACTTCGTGCTTACATCTACGCACAGTTCAGACCTGGCGTACCTAGCGCCCAGTGGTAGAATATATTATTACAACAAGGAAATGAGCTTCTGTGCATAATAACACTGGCACGTTCTGTACGAACCGTAGTTCATTATAGTTCATTGTAAAATAGCAACAGTAGTGTAATTATGGTCAAAACCCTATAAATAGCATTTGGAATAATAGATCTTTCTCTCAGAATGAATGCAGCATGGTTTATATAGCGTTATCGGAATATACGGGGTGTAGGCTACTGACTGACTGCGCTCCGCGTAGCTTGATTGATTGATTGATTGAAAAGTTTATTAACAGATTGCAGAATGGGTACAGTACAGTACAGCTCAGTACATACAATTGTTAATTGGGGATGCAGACCAACTTTCGTCTTGTTTACATCAGGGTCCCCCATTTTCAATTCATCATAAATCATAAAGCTCAACTCGTTATTATTCTGCGCAGACCGCAGAAACACGGGAACGTTTTGATTATATTTAAAAGGCTTTACGTTAAACGAAACAAGTGGAACTTCGAAGCTGTAAGCAGAATACAAGTCATATGAATATAGTGTTCTTCCCCCTTTTTACTGTATAAGAAAGAATAGAAAACGCATTGCAATGACACTATAGTGGACAGACTATGTATATGATGGGATTCAAGTTCGCGTTTTTGTTGCTCATAGGCATGCTGTCAGAGTATGATATCTTAATCAAACATTCTAGAACATTTGTCGTCACAGATCATGTCCTAATAGAACATAGGTTATGGCATGGATCGTGATATTGTGTGGACTGTTATTATTACTGTACACCGGTACCACCCATTGTGACAACAGCCTTGTGAGTCCCGCACACAAACATGATGGAATTCAAGTTCATGTATTGAAAGGCAGGCTATCATACATGCAGTGAGATTCATTGTTCTTGTATATGCTCTCGTATTATATTGTTTATATAGGCTACCCAATACTGACATCAAAATAGATTGTAGTATGCCTCTAGAAATCATATGCAGCAGGTAGAAAATTGACGGGAGATCCATCGCGATTTGGAATAAAATTGAGGAGAACTTTAATCCCTGGGGTATTAATCAAACAACACGGGAAAAGGCAGTCATATTCCAGCGCGGTCTTTATTAGCCGACAACAAAATAGATGCATCTAAAAATCATATAGCCAATCGAACACAACTAATAAAGGCATTCATATTACAGCACGGTTATAATGACACACAACCAACGCCAAACAGTGGTCAACGAACGGTCTTTATTAGTATTTTGAGCTGTCCAGGCAGAATTGCAGCAATGGTCTTAGGGAGCCGTTGATATCTGACATCACCGTTTACGAGTCCGCCTTTTATTTATCCCACAATACGCGATAGTGTCTTCTTGGTTCGACAGCAGTGAACAATCTTCGTGGAGTTTCTCAGGGTTCCGCTCGGGTCCGTCCATTATTTCACATCCCATGGGGGGTGTTTCCTCATTTTCATGACCATATATGGATAATCATGCACGAGCATTGACGGTAGAACAAAGTGGTATTCATCAACACGGAGGACCATAGAGCCTGCGTACGCACGTGTGATGAATGCTGACTTCCCTGTGCGTACGCTAGTTCTACATTCCGTGCTTACGTGTGGAAGTAGGTCAAGTTCTACGTCCACGTTGATGAATGAGGGCCCAGGGATCGTGTTGTTTGATTAATACCCCAGGGATTAAAGTTCTCCTCAATTTTATTCCAAATCGCGATGGATCTCCCGTCAATTTTCTACCTGCTGCATATGATTTCTAGAGGCATACTACAATCTATTTTGATGTCAGTATTGGGTAGCCTATATAAACAATATAATACGAGAGCATATACAAGAACAATGAATCCCACTGCATGTATGATAGCCTGCCTTTCAATACATGAACTTGAATTCCATCATGTTTGTGTGCGGGACTCACAAGGCTGTTGTCACAATGGGTGGTACCGGTGTACAGTAATAATAACAGTCCACACAATATCACGATCCATGCCATAGCCTATGTTCTATTAGGACATGATCTGTGACGACAAATGTTCTAGAATGTTTGATTAAGATATCATACTCTGACAGCATGCCTATGAGCAACAAAAACGCGAACTTGAATCCCATCATATACATAGTCTGTCCACTATAGTGTCATTGCAATGCGTTTTCTATTCTTTCTTATACAGTAAAAAGGGGGAAGAACACTATATTCATATGACTTGTATTCTGCTTACAGCTTCGAAGTTCCACTTGTTTCGTTTAACGTAAAGCCTTTTAAATATAATCAAAACGTTCCCGTGTTTCTGCGGTCTGCGCAGAATAATAACGAGTTGAGCTTTATGATTTATGATGAATTGAAAATGGGGGACCCTGATGTAAACAAGACGAAAGTTGGTCTGCATCCCCAATTAACAATTGTATGTACTGAGCTGTACTGTACTGTACCCATTCTGCAATCTGTTAATAAACTTTTCAATCAATCAATAAATCAATCAAGCTACGCGGAGCGCAGTCAGTCAGTAGCCTACACCCCGTATATTCCGATAACGCTATATAAACCATGCTGCATTCATTCTGAGAGAAAGATCTATTATTCCAAATGCTATTTATAGGGTCTTGACCATAATTACACTACTGTTGCTATTTTACAATGAACTATAATGAACTACGGTTCGTACAGAACGTGCCAGTGTTATTATGCACAGAAGCTCATTTCCTTGTTGTAATAATATATTCTACCACTGGGCGCTAGGTACGCCAGGTCTGAACTGTGCGTAGATGTAAGCACGAAGTCAAGTTCAAGTTGAAATTGATGAATCCCACTCTTTGCTTAGAAATGATCGTACGCACAGGGTAAGCACAGATCTGTGCGTAGAACACGTTGATGAATGAGGGCCCAGGAATATAACGGCGCGTCTGTTATGGTTTGTAACCGACCCCAATCGCACAACACAAGACAGGTATGAGAGTAAGCCAAGAACTGGGCATTTATTGAAAACAACAGAAAAGCGGCACTGTCCCTTTAAGGGAGAACACAAAATACAGGAAAACAAGAACTTGGGAAAATAGACACTGTGCCTTTAAGGGTGAACATTAAACACTGGAAAACAAGAACTAGGGAAAAGGGCAATGTGCCTTTAAGAGGCGAGCTGGCTAAGGGGAAGGCTAAGGGAAAGGCTAAAGGACAGGGCCAGGGCAAGGGACAAGGCAGGAACAGGGAGGACTAGGAGGACTGGACAGGGATGACTAGGAGGACTAGGAGGACTGGACAGGGAGGACTAGGAGGACTAAACAGGGAGGACTAGGAGGACTAGAAGGACTGGACAGGGAGGACTAGGAGGACTAGAAGGACTGGACAGGGAGGACTAGGAGGACTAGAAGGACTGGACAGGGAGGACTAGGAGGACTAGAAGGACTGGACAGGGAGGACTAGGAGGACTAGAAGGACTGGACAGGGAGGACTAGGAGGACTAGAGAGGGGAAACAGGGACAGAGGCCCGTGGAGGCGGGCTGGGGACAGGGACAGAGCGCGCAGGCTAGACGTCTGGAGGAGAGCGCGCCGGCTCGGAGAGCGCATCTGGCGCGGAGGTCTGAGTGGTGCGCGTCTGCTTGGAGAACGCGCCGGTTCGGAAAGCGCATCTGGCGCGGAGGTCTGAGTGGTGCGCGTCTGCTTGGAGAACGCGCCGGTTCGGAAAGCGCATCTAGCGCGGAGGTCTGAGTGGTGCGTGTCTGCTTGGAGAACGCGCCGGTTCGGAAAGCGCATCTAGCGCGGAGGTCTGAGTGGTGCGCGTCTGCTTGGAGAACGCGCCGGTTCGGAAAGCGCATCTAGCGCGGAGGTCTGAGTGGTGCGCGTCTGCTTGGAGAACGCGCCGGTTCGGAGAGCGCATCTGGCGCGGAGGTCTGGAGTGCGTCTGGATGCGCGTCTGGATGCGCGTCTGGAGTGAAGAGCGCGTCTGGCGCGGAGTCTGGAGTGCGTCTGGATGCGCGTCTGGATGCGCGTCTGGAGTGAAGAGCGCGTCTGGCGCGGAGTCTGGAGTGGAACACTGGAATACCTCCCGTAGAGTATTAGAGAGCGCAGTACTGTGTCCCACTCCAGGCAAACGGCGACAGGTGGCGAAGGCTTGCACCTCGTCTAACGCCGGAGATGGAACAGCATTCAGACAGATAGGGAAACTCCCGTAGGAGCTTACAGATTGAGATATGATACGGAACGACCCGACCCGGACTGAGGGGAAGAGCGAGGTATTTAAAGCCCACTGGGGCGCTAATTAGAACACACCTCAGGTGCGTGATGGTAATTGATACTTGAACTAGAAGTGTGTGTTCGGCACGGACCAATCAAACACATAATGACAGGTAGTCCAAGGGTGTGGGCTGCTGAAGAGCAGACGAGACTAAACGAACGCGAGGGTGGGGGCTGGAGAGGTGAGGAGACAGGGAATTAAAGGTCCAGGGAAGAGGCAAACCTCACAGCGTCAACCAGTCTAACTACGGGATCAAGATTTCTCAGTAGCTCCGTATAAGACGGGAGCTCCTTTAATATTAGTCAAAAACCCTGCACCAGTTGGACTCTTGCTTGGAGACTGGGGAAGATTCGCTGCGTTAGGGGACGTCGGAGAATCTCCACCGGAGGAAGGCGAGGAGCTGCTGCTGTTGTTGTGTGGAGGAAGAGGGATTCTACTGTTGCTGCTGCATCGCGGATCCGCCTGCAGCCGTTCGTGGACGAGGAAGACACCGGTGCTGACCCGACGTTTGGCTGAGGAACAGTACTGGACCGCGAGTACTGATTCGTGAGCGACATCATGGTATCCAACGCAAGGAGGTAGGAGTATAGCGCTATATAAATACATGGCCATGTAAAATTGTGTGCACACATAACTTGGGGTTGATCATAAATCCATGGTTGCTGAAGAGGAATAACACTTGACTACGCGGACCTTTTTGTATTAACTATGTTGCGCGACTCGTCACCAGCCGTCTCGTTTTAACTCAGACTATCTAATAACATGGCGACGCACAAACCGGCGTCAAACGTTTCCATGGAGACCACAGCACGCTCCGCTGTTAGCGGTGACGTCACTGGGAAACGTGTCGTTAAAATGACTGCCAAGGCTGTTGCAGAACATTGTGGCAAATTGGATGCCAGCAGAAAACGTAAATTTAACATGGCAGCCAAGATAAAAGATTCAATTCTTGGTTTCATGTTAAATAATGAGAAGGAAAAAGTAGAGAATGCTCTTACAGATTTGAGTCAGGTGTGTTATGAGGCGAAATGCATACATGACAATCTGTTGGGTTATACGTTACAGGATGAAAAAGAAGAACAAGACATCTGGTTTAAAGCAAAAATGTTGTCAATCAATGAGTATATTTCAAATGCAAAACTGTGGGTTTCAAATATTGAAGATATAACAAATGTACATAATGAAAATGATGGTAAAACAACTGAAGGTGATTTGCATTAATTGATGATGGTATTGCTCCAAATGACAGTGTGTCAAACATTGTGAGCAAATACTCAAAAACAAGTAGCAGGTCATCTGCCAGGATTTTAGCTGAAGCCGATAGAGCTGCACTTCTCGCTCGTGCTGATTCTCTAAAAGAAAAACATGCTTTGGAGGAGCAGGAACTACAGTTGAAGAGAAAAAAGGAACAACTGGAGGTGGACACTGAATTGGCTGCAACCACTGCAAGGTTGGCCGTGTTGCACTCCTCTGAAAGTAAGCGTTCATCTCGTGCACCTTCAAATGCAATGAATTCCTATTTTGAAAGGGAACACCACAAGCTAAATCCTGTTGCAAGGGAATATCAACCTGGGACATTAACACAACAAAGTAAATTGACACAATTGTCAATACCACCAAACAAGCCTGTGGATGTGAGACCAAAGGAACGTGGTCAATGGCATAGCACTTGTGGTAGATTTGAACATAGATCATAACGGGAATTCAAATCAAACTAATGTGTAATAGTCTTGTAGAAACATGCCAATCAAAAAGGTTCTAAGCCAACATAAGATGTAGTCAAAACAGCTGTGTTATTCAGTCAGTCCACGGGCCAAGTTAGCGCAGGAGGAAGTAATCAACAGCTTGGAAGGTGCGACAGGTTTCCTTCAAGACAATAGAGCAACTGTTTACAAGGGGGGTGGGTAAACAGCTAACACAATGAGATGATCAGATCACATGCAGTTGGTATCTGCTGGCCCGCGGCCTAGGGACAACACAGGTGTAGCCAACTGGTTTGAGTAGTATGAAAAGTCTCAAATAGGAATTATAGTTAAATAACTTAAATGTGTGTTTAAAGAGATAGGAGGTTTACTATGACATACCTGCATAGATGACTGTTAGGCTGGACTGATGAGGCTGAATAGAGTAGTGTGATAATATGATGTGATTATACTAGCTCAGAGACAATCACTCAACACAATGTGAAATGACTTCAAATGTCTGGTAAAGCACTTAGATTAGTTTGATATGAAGTACAATTAGGCCTGTTTACATTGTGGTAATAATTCTGAAGTCATACTAAACTGTATAAAAGCATATGATTAATGAAACTGTATAAAAGCATATTATTAATGAACGCTAGAGTATAAACTTAAATCCCCTACAGAATAAGATTAGTTTTCACTTAAGGTGAAAATAGGCTTAATGATAAGAAATGTGTTTAAATATGATATCTCTGGGTTCATGTAATTAAGGGTAATTTAAATATAGATATTATGAAATGAATAAATGCAAGTATTAGGTTGTTAGATGATGGTTATTCTTTGACTGGGAAACAAAGGAAAGTATATAGTTGGCTGTGTAAGGACAGCCCCTGTTTGCATTCAAACGTAGAGAGGCTGTGATTGGAGAACCACAGCTGCTGATGTCATCACACAGAGACGCTGGGCCTTGGGATATAATGGGATGTTGTGATGGGGAGAGGGGGACTCTGAAACCAACTCACCGACCAGGAGGAACCACACCCATCTACACACGACGCGGGCAGAGGAGCAGGAGAACAAAGGACATCACTTTTGGAGGGAAAAACAGAACTATACTTTGTTCACTAGCCAAGAGAACAAAGCCATCAACGACTTATCAACTCTACTGTAATATTAGTCTGGTTGAGATCACAGACGGCATAGTGTCTTGATCACAACTATAGCATTCTTTATTGTAATTTGTATACAACTCTTAACTTTGATTAAACAGCTGTTGTTAACTACCCTCTTCTCCTAATTCCTCCTGCTGCACCGCTGAGCATCATAACAAAGACCCTCGAGTCTTTGTTTAAAGTATTTCCCAGGGCTTTAAAGGTCAGGAATCACAACGCAGAGCAGATCAGATTAGGTTCTGATACAGAACCTAATCATTTAGCTTGGGAAAATACTACATTTTGGTGCCGAGGCCCTTGAACAAGTAGCAGCCGTGGAAACAAGGATTTTTTTTTTCATTCATCGACCTCATCAGCGGACGACGAAGGACACAACTGCGTGAGCTTCGATCCTGTGAGAGAGGTGAGTGATGACGAAGAATGGGCTGCTCAGTTCGAACAACAAGGGGTTGGGAAAAGTTAGAACCTCATATAGGATATATGACGAAAGTTAGAACCTCATATAGGTATATATATGAAGAAGCACTAGAAACCACTCATGTTGGGATATGTGAGTAACGCTGAGAGCCTCGTATTGAATACAATACGAAGGAGGGGGGCATGACGACTGTTTATCAGTATGATCAATGCGTTGAATTGTAATGGATTGAAACTTTCATTGAATCGTGACTGCGGTAGGTCTAGAGCACGCAATTTAACTGGGCGTTTCTGGGTAGTGAAAACACCTATTTCATAGTACCTAGAACGGGCGCGGATAAGGTTGGCAAATTTTTTTACATATCAAAGCGATGTGGGGATTATGTGTCTGTACTGTTGGGTGGGACAGGATCTACGCTGGGTAACCGTGTCTCAAAACGGCGCTAGCGTGGAATCTGATCCGTCAGACGGAGTATGGGGTCGTTAAACACACAAGTTCGACATCATTTGGATCGTGTAAATCAGAATGATTAAGAGCGAAATAGATCAGTGATAAATGGGGGACCTGTTATGCGGTTGCAGGCGAAGGACGACACGATTAATATGGGCGAGGGCTGCTGGTAAGGACAAGGCTGTAAGGTGTTTCTTTGGGCTAAGCGTGGAGAACGTCAAATCGACGGAAGGAACGTAGTAGCTGCATTGAAATATCGGCCGAATTAAATGAAGAATTATGCCCGCTTTAGGACATGTTCGAGTGGATCAAGATGGCGGAGGGGTTGTCGGCGAGTTGAGATGCGGATTAAAAAAACCCGAGAGCCATAAGTGGTCCTTTTTGATACGTAAACGCCAGGCATATTGATTTGACTCGTTGCGTTGTAATAAAGGGCGAACAGTGGTGCTTAATGACATTTCGGTTGAAAGACTGACTTAGTACTTGTGGCGATTCGATTGCGAAGCTGTTGTAAACTTAAACATTCAGTATAGTAGGGTGTACGATGGCACTTGGTCTCGTTTTTAATAGTCGCGCGGAAGTTATTGAATAAAGTGAAACGGAATGTGAGAACTGCCGCGCGGACGTTCGAGGGACAATAGTATGTAAGTCTGAATGGATGTTTGTTTTTATTTGTGGTTAGGAGTGGCAGTATGATTGAATGTTTGGATGACGGCTATGGTTAGGTGTGATTGATGAAACGTATGAGTTTATTGTTGTATTATTATGTAGTTTAAGTCACCGGATAGCCGTGGGGATATGTAATAGTGTAACGCCGGTTTTTCGAGGGCCGTTGGAACGCAGCGGCGGTTGGCTACTGTGTTAGCCTGGGGGCGACCGGAGGATGCTGGTGACAAATCGACGTGGTTTCGAATGTGTAAAGTCGATCGATAGTGTCTTGGGATTACGGGGATGTGTTAGGCACTCTAAAATTTTCATATTCGACGCGGATAGAGTGGTTGTTTAATGTTTTAGGAGATTGGGATGTAATGAAAGGTGGTCCCGGAAGTCGTTCTGAGCACACCGGAAGTGATGGCGGCGGGGTCAGGCTAGTTTTTGTGAGGGCCGCTATGATGTTATGTGTTTATTTTTTTGATTAAGTCACTACACTGGCGTTTTGAGAGGATTAGGGTTCTGTTGTGGGGAATGTGATGTTGTGGTAACATTGCGAGGTGTCGGCCCGCACGGCGAAACGGGACAATGGGTCGTTGGGGAGCGTTTTTATGGTATCGTGGGAGAAGCTAAGCTAATGCTAACTAGCCGCGCTAACGGCTAAAGCGGTCGCCGGTTGTGACGTCATAAGGGGGCGCGGACTGGCGACCTGCGCGCGCTGGGTTGAAGCTAACGAAGCTAATATGCTAAGCTAACTGTGCTGACGACATAGCATGACGGGGCTCTCGGGATGTCTCGCGATGAGGCGGCCATCTTGGTAGGGGCGCCGGGCGTCCATTGTTGAGGGGAAGGTGGAGTTTATTTAGGAATACGGTAGGGGGCAGCAGAGGACATGGTGGGTTTCCTTTTGAAACTGTTTTTTGGGTTCTGCACACATAACGTTTTCATTTAGAGGTTAGTGTACTAATAAGGTTATATTGGATTGTTGTGCTTTAATCTGGTAGTGGAATGTGGGGCCCTGGCCCCCCCTCCCCCTCGTCCGTTCCCTTTCCCCCCTCTCCCCCTCTCCCCCTCTCTCTCTCTCCCTCTCTCTTGCTCCCTCTCTCTCCTTCCCTCTCTCACCCCCCCCCCCTCTCTCTCTCTCGCCCCCCCTCTCTCTCCTTCTCTCTCTCACCCCCCCCCCCTCTCTCTGTCTCTCTCTCGCTCTCTCTCACTCCTTCCCTCTCTCTCCCTTTCCTCCCTCCTTCTCTCTCTCCCTCTCACCTCCCCCCCACTCTCACTCTCTCTCTCTCCTTCCCTCTCTCTCCCTTTCCTCCCTCCCTCTCTCTCTCCCTCTCACCTCCCCCCGTCTCTCTCTCTCTCTCTCTCTTACCCCCCCCCCCTCTCTCGCTCTCTCTCGCTCCCTCCCTCCCCCTCACTCCCCGCATGGTTATGGGCACAGGCTATATTGTGATGTGGTGTTATATGAACGAGGAATCTCGTTCCTACGCCGCCTCTCTTCCATTTTCTCTTCCCCCCTCGGCCCCCCCAGAAACGCTCTCTCTTTCTCTCCTAGTTTAGTCTTGTATATTGTTTATTGCTGTTTACTGTAGGATTCAAAGGCAGTTGGTTGAGTTTGGGCCTTGTTTGAGGCCTTGTTGTTGTTCAGTATTCAGTTTTGTTGTTATTGTTAGGGAATTTCTAGTGCTGGTAGTGGTGTTGGCTGGCGGGGGTGGGCTCGTTGCCTGCCACCGCGCGTTGACGGGGAGGCGCTATGCGTGCACTCGTCAAGAGCTCGCTGCCACACTGCGTGCATTGGGTTATATTGTGTGTGGGTATTTGGGTGACGGTGGTTACGGTGGTTGATTGGTGTCGGAGGTGCTGTGTGTGGGCAGCAGTGGTTGAGAGTGATGTGGACTTTGGATATCCTTGAGTGGGAGGCCCGGGGTTTCGCGTTCCAGGTTGCAAACTGGGGGTGACGCCGTGGGCCGCTGGTCGGGTTGACCAGTGAGATGTCATTGGTCTGCAGGGATTTCAATGTGGGGGTAGTGTCGGCGCCTGTGGTTTATTACACAGGTTGTATATGACACTGTTCCGAATGCACGGGACTTCAGTGACATAAGTCACTGAAAATTGATTTCTATTCTCGTGAGTAGTGGGTTTAACACCTAAGTGGTATAGTATCACACAGCGAGTTATGAATTGCTGTTTGCACCAATATACCAGTGTGAGTGAAATTAACTCAAGTTTGGTAAAAATAGGTTGAATACAGAGAAACTTGCTTTCTAAACGGTGGAATTTGAGTGTATGAGAGGTACGTGTGAATGAGGAATATAGAGCGGATTCACTAGCTTTGATAGGAGCAATTAGAAGAAAAAATAAGGTAACCAAAACTGGACAAATAGTCTAGGTCAGTAAAACCATAGTGTAATAAATAGAAGCAATATAAAAATGGCCAACAGTCCGGCCAGTGGTGGGGGAATGCCGATAACTTCTGCAGACATTTCATTGACCGAATTGAACAGTGACGTTAACCTGATTACGGTGGGAATAGAGACTGACAACAGGTATGGGATAATACATGAACAGTTTCTACAGTCCACCTGTGTCCCGTGCCTAGGGATCCCCCACCCCCACCATCGGTACCAGACTGAGAGAAGTGGCCCGCCGACTAGGAACCAGGCAGAAAGGGCCAAGGTGGAGGAAGAGCGGGGGACGAGCCTCCCTCAAGAACAACAACAAAGGCCAATGGGAAAACCTGGGCAGTCACGGGGACAAGCTGGAAACGAAAGAGGGGATCCAGAGCACCGTCAAGGGTGTGTTGGTCGTGCGGGAATCTCGGACATATGTCGTGGGAATGTAAGAATGGCAATAGAGCCAGAAGGGGAGGTACTCGAGGGGGGAACAAAGGAAGGGGGCGTGGGCAAAACCAGGGTCAGTATCAAGAACAATGCCCACAGCCAGCAAGCTCCCCCTGTCCAGGACCCCCTCAGCACCAAAGCCAAGATGAGAGGCGGGACCCAGCGATGGGAAGTCAGACCGCCAGCGCTGAGTTGGGGGAAGAGGTGTTGTCCTATAGACAAAAGAGAGCGTTTGTAATAGCGTTCGAACAACACGAGGCAGTTCATCGAGATCTGATGAAGACACAGCTGGAGATCGGTCAAGCCGCACACGAGACTCAGAGATTGGAACAAGAACTGGCAAGAAAGACTGCACTACTAGAAGCGACAGCTATTGAGATCATGTTTCGGGCGTCGGTGTTAGGCAACCGTGACCGAGCAATGCCGTGTGCTTCGTCGTCTGGACAGGTAGCGGGCCCCTCTCAACAACAGGCTCAAGGAACTGTGACTGAACCAAATAGGTACGTGGCTTTCTCCCCAGGACAGGCTCAAGGGAACCATGGCGGACAGCAAGGACATGCTCTGGGCCCGATGACCCCAGGGCCATCCGATCACAGGCGGCCGACCCACCGGGTCCCAGAACCCAGGGGACACGGACAGGTTTGCTGGATCTGTGGACTGAAAGGTCATTTTCAAAGGTCATGTCTGCAGAGGCCACCGGCAGAATAAAAATATATGCAACTGATTAGGGTAAAGATGGAATAGATTGAATAAAAATGTATGCTCCTGATTAGATTAGAATAAAAATAGAATAATAAAAAATAAATAGAGGGGTTAGGTGATTAGGCTATGAATGGAAGTTACTAAAATGGTTGTGTGATTAACTGACAAAGGCATGAACTAACCAGACTAACAAGATAATCAAATTATGTTAAACAGTTAATATTAGGTATTCAATATTAGACAGTGTGATGATGTGACACTGCGGAAGCTAGTGGTCAGTAAATTATCCATGCTTGGTCAACATTCAGATTGGTCAAAGGGTGGACTGCATGAGTAAGAAATTAAAAAGACCCATAGTTGTTTCTAGTTTTTTATGGTATTGATAGACGGATATTAACAGTTAGGAGTAATAGGTATAGGTGTTTATTTTTATTTTCTGTAGAAATTCTCTTTTCTAGTGTGGTACGAGCAATTCCTGACTTAGGCCGGGAGCGTTCATTTTGTTTATTCATTTGATTTTCCCTTTTTTGTTTCTTAGTTAATACGGGGGTGCATAAGCCTCTAGATCAGGGGTCGGCAATTAGGTTTTGCCGCGGGCCAGATTTTCCCCAAGCCGTTGCTTGGCGGGCCAGGATCAAAAACAATGGCTAATTTAATATACTGATATTGAAAAAAGACAAACGTTTTTCTCTGGTCTGCATCCCCCCAACAACCGTGTGCACTGCGCCGCACTGCACTGCACCCACTCTGCAATCCGCCAAACAAAGTTCTCACTCATCCATTCATTCATGAACAGCTCTCAGCTGTTGCAGATCAGCTTAACAATTGTGTGTATTGCGCCGTACTGTATTGTACCCATTCTGCAATCTGTTAAATAAAGTTTTCATTCATTCATTCATGAACAGCAGATCAGCTGTTGCAGATCACTGCGGCGGGTGATGAACAGATCAGAAGACAGAATGCATGAAAACACGACTCACCATACCTTGTTTGTTGTTCAGTCCTCCAAAATCCCTGCTAATGTTTGAAACATGTCACATATCCACTCGCCGCCCTCCAATTCCAGATTGGCGTTGAATGCAGCTACTTTATCTGCCAACTTGAACACAGTTGTAATAACAACCATTTCCTCGTTGTTGTTGTCGCCACATATTATGCAGAGAGGACGTCGGCTCGGCACGCAAGAATCACCGACCTGTTGCAATAAACCCGTATTTTAAGTATGGCTCCTGTTTATTAAAAGAAGCGTTATATTTCCCTGTTGCATTTCCCTATCCAAAGATGTTTGTTTTGTTTTTTAACACATTTTGTTACTCGCTCCATCTCGAACGCGGAAGTGAAAGTTCGTTAGGGACTATTCCATTGGTTCTCCCAGTCCACGTGACCATTTCTAGCATTTCAATTGGCTATAGTGCTATTGATGACTACCGGTAGATAGATACAGCTTCACAATAAAAGACACCCTGGCGTCCCGAGTGAATATTTCCTGCGCGTAAAATAAATATCATATTCTCAAAATAATCTGACGGGCCAGAAATTATTGCTGGCGGGCCAATGTCGGCCCGCAGGCCGCCTATTGCCGATCCCTGCTCTAGATAATAGGTTAAAAATGAGTTGAAAAGAAAAAAGAAAAAGCTCACAAGTTTAGTTTATTATTTCATTTATTGTTTTGAGCGTGCTTTTTCTTTGTTTGTTTTTTGTTTGTTTTCTATATATTTTTTCTTAGGGTACCTGGCAAGCTGGGAGTGATCTCGACGGGGTAGTATATGTCTATAAAATGGACTGGGAACAAAGTGAATGGACATGAGCTGGTTCATGGATTTTTGTTCTCCGCCCATTAAATACCCGGTTCTAGGAGCTGGGGGTGTGTCGTGATTGGTGGAAGTGTTGGGGAGCATGATTCTCTGTACATTGATAAGCTCAATAGGTTTGGTCACTATTGGCCAAATTAGTCTTTGTGTAGGGTGTGAACATGTGCAATTGATGATTGGCTTGTGGGGGACTCCGTTGGCTTGGTGAAGGCTGGCGGAGAGTGTGGAAGATGTGTGTTTAAGGCGGACTGTGATTTGTTGCCATACACCTAGGACTACTGGGAGAGTGGATGTGTCAGTGCTGAGTGTCCGGTCCGGGAAGCAGCTGTCCAGGGACGAAGGTAACGATGTTTGAATGTCATTCCACATCGAAGGGTGGTGGGTTATACTGTTGTGACAGCATAATATAAGGAGAGCCATGTGAATTTTTCTGAATTTTTAATATTAACGTTCAAGAAGCCATAGAATATATAGAAAAATAATTTGGAAAAGAAAGTTGTCAAAACTCAGACCAGTAAAGAGTGTCTGAGGGAGGAAAAATATGGATTCTCAATAAATTGTTGTGGTAGAAGTAACCTGCACTGTCCCGAAGCGATATATATGCACTGCAGGATACGAACAGGAGATTGGGGAACCGACATGCATCCGAGTGTGGTACGAAGCAGATCCAAGGATTTCGTCAGTACTGGGGAACCAGACACTGGCTAGTGTCTACCCAGAGGTCCATGGGGAATCACAACACTGCAGGGCACCTAGAGAAGAACCAGGAGAAGCCTACCTCTCAGGCCTGGAGAGTTCCGGCCAACGCAGTGACCGGGTCTTGAGGCTTCAGAGGGGAACGAGAGGAGCCAAACGACAGGCAACCAACAAGGAGACAGGCGGCTAGGCCTCAGCAACAACTCCGGCTGTCAACAGACGGGCTGCAAGGCCTTAACCATTGACCAGGGGGTCAACAAGCGAAAGGGTGGAGCTGCTATCGCCCCTATCAACGACCAGGTGGAAGGGGGGAGAAGCAAACCTCTTCCACTAATCCGAGGGTCAACGGGGGTTGAGCAGCCAGCGACGACCTCAACACAGCTGTGACAGCGACAGAGCAATACAGCTGGGGGTCCTACCCCTATAGAGTTCAACACGAGACATGCGGTCTCGACAGAAGACGGGGTGTGATAGAAAGGCAATTTGCTTTCTAATTCCACCTCCCAGAGTTGGTGGTAGCATTCAGCAGTCGTGAACTGCACCAGCTCTGAGAAATAAGGAGGAGGCCAGGTCGATCTAGAAAACATTGACCCCCCTCCTCACTGCTCCAAGTCAGAATTTGACAAATCACATTGGAAACCAATGGAAATTGATCTTGGTACGAAACAGCGTGTCAAAGACTGTACACAGGGCACAAAAAAACGAAATGGACTGCTAATAAATGCAGTTGGTATCTGCTGGCCCGCGGCCTAGGGACAACACGGGTGTAGCCAACTGGTTTTAGTATGAAAAGTCTCAAATAGGAATTATAGTTAAATAACTTAAATGTGTGTTTAAAGAGATAGGAGGTTTACTATGACATACCTGCATAGATGACTGTTAGGCTGGACTGATGAGGCTGAATAGAGTAGTGTGATAATATGATGTGATTATACTAGCTCAGAGACAATCACTCAACACAATGTGAAATGACTTCAAATGTCTGGTAAAGCACTTAGATTAGTTTGATATGAAGTACAATTAGGCCTGTTTACATTGTGGTAATAATTCTGAAGTCATACTAAACTGTATAAAAGCATATGATTAATGAAACTGTATAAAAGCATATTATTAATGAACGCTAGAGTATAAACTTAAATCCCCTACAGCAGGGGTGGCCAACCAGTCAGAGACTAAGAGCCACAAAAAAATTACTGTGGTACCACAAAGAGCCACACCATATACCAGCGTTTCTCAACCTTTTTTTTCAGTCACGGCACCCTTCATGTGTTTATAGGTCTCACCCTCTGGCCTCTGAAGTTGCTAATGTCTTTTTTAATTGGGCCTCACAGTACCCTGTGAGACCCACGGTTGCAAAATTACAAAATCCCTTTTAGCCATTTAAAAAGATTATGTTTATTTAAAAAATGTTAAAGGGGAACTATTTTACTATTTCTTTCACTATTTGGGCACTTTTACACAATTCCTGTGAGTCTATGGAACACCTAGGTTTTTTTCAAAAAAAATGCATTGTTTTGTATTTCTAATCAAGTACTAAAAACCGCATTTTTCTACCTCAAGATTTTAAGCCGTTTTGAGGCTGGGCTCCAACCACTGTGTGGCCTGGTGCCAACTGCCACATCAACTGCCACATTATTATGCAGCTGAGAAATCTCTGACATCACAGATATGCACATTTTCAGATGACTCAGTTCAGTGAGGGTGAATATTGTGAGAGGAGAATTGGAAGAATTCGCCAATATGAGAATTAGAGACATATATCCTATTAATATAAGTCCACATAGCTAAGAAACAATGGTAAACACTGAAAAAAGCCATTTATAAGATAGTTCCCCTTTAAGCACATGTATAGTCAATTGGTCCTGTTGTTCAGCCTCACAATGCTATTTGATAGTAAATGTGTTTATATGTCCCACCCTCTGGCCTCTGAAGTTGCTAATTTCTTTTTAATTTGGGCCTCACAGGGTTAACCTCTTAAGCCCGAGATATACAGTAAAAGTGTATATTTTCAGCATTATGTTTGTTTACCAATTATTTTAACTGTTATTAGTGAAATATAAGATTATAGAAATCTCAGGGCATTGAGTCGGAAACCGGCGCATATTGACAGGAGGAAGTGGCACAGCCAAAAGTGAGTGTAGTCTTTTGAAGGAAGAGACTCAGGGCTTTCAAATTTCGAAAAACGACCCTACCCAGCTCACACCAGCCCCTGTCAATCATCTGACTTCTGGATTTACTTTTTAATTTCTCTTATTTTTTGGGATTATCTCCCACAAACCTGAACGCTATTGCCATAAAACAGAACGCAGTTAGTTTCTCTACCTTTCTGTGAACGTCTTGCAAAAAACTGTGTTGCAATATGATGAAGAATGGTGGAGAAATTTACATTATAAAAAAGATGGCAGAATTCAGTACTGTATCTACAAAACCTTCTGTTTAATCATCTTCCCTTTATTCATTTGCTTAGATTTTTCAGGTCTGGTCAATTTTAGCATGGTGTTATTTACAGTCAAAGATAATTTTTTTTTTAAATAGAATTGATATTCTCCTTTGGTTCATTACAATTTACTCAAGCCTAGTAACAGACACACTATTTCTGACACTGATCCATATATGTCCCTAGATTCAGATACCAAGAACATGCAAATGGACCATTTAAAAAAAAATTGTAAATGTTTATTATACGTCCTTATGGAATGAGTGACATAAAAAAAAAAAAGTAAAAAAAAAAAAAAAAAAAAAAAAAAAAAAAAATTTTTTTTTTTTTTTTTTTTTTATGGATGGAAGAGCCGCACATTGACGGGCAAAGAGCCGCATGCGGCTCGCGAGCCGCGGGTTGGCCACCCCTGCCCTACAGAATAAGATTAGTTTTCACTTAAGGTGAAAATAGGCTTAATGATAAGAAATGTGTTTAAATATGATATCTCTGGGTTCATGTAATTAAGGGTAATTTAAATATAGATATTATGAAATGAATAAATGCAAGTATTAGGTTGTTAGATGATGGTTATTCTTTGACTGGGAAACAAAGGAAAGTATATAGTTGGCTGTGTAAGGACAGCCCCTGTTTGCATTCAAACGTAGAGAGGCTGTGATTGGAGAACCACAGCTGCTGATGTCATCACACAGAGACGCTGGGCCTTGGGATATAATGGGATGTTGTGATGGGGAGAGGGGGACTCTGAAACCAACTCACCGACCAGGAGGAACCACACCCATCTACACACGACGCGGGCAGAGGAGCAGGAGAACAAAGGACATCACTTTTGGAGGGAAAAACAGAACTATACTTTGTTCACTAGCCAAGAGAACAAAGCCATCAACGACTTATCAACTCTACTGTAATATTAGTCTGGTTGAGATCACAGACGGCATAGTGTCTTGATCACAACTATAGCATTCTTTATTGTAATTTGTATACAATTTTGTATACAAATTTGTATACAAATTTGTATACTCTTAACTTTGATTAAACAGCTGTTGTTAACTACCCTCTTCTCCTAATTCCTCCTGCTGCACCGCTGAGCGTCATAACAAAGACCCTCGAGTCTTTGTTTAAAGTATTTCCCAGGGCTTTAAAGGTCAGGAATCACAACGCAGAGCAGATCAGATTAGGTTCTGATACAGAACCTAATCATTTAGCTTGGGAAAATACTACACACTGCTGCTAACCGCCAATATAATCACAACCACAAGGAACAGGAAAGCAGAATGGGAACAACTGACAATGTTCAAATCAATTCAAACCAACCTGCAAACATGCTTACCATCATGGAGAGGCAAAATGAGATAACTGCTGCTCTGGTGCAGCAACAGCATTCTAGGTCTCTGCCACCATGAAATATCCCAACCTTTGAAGGTGACCCTCTCCAATATAGGGCATTTATCAAAGCATTTGAACAAGGAAAAGGCAACAGAAGCTGATGCTTTGTATTATCTGGAGCAGTTCACAAGAGGACAGCCACAAGAATTGGTGCGTAGCTGCCAGCATATGGCTCCTGAGCGTGGTTACGCAGTGGCAAAGGGTCTTCTTAAAGAACACTTTGGAAACCAGTACAAAATAGGAAATGCCTACATGCAAAAGGCCTTGGCATGGCAAACAATAAAATCGGAGGATGTCAAGGCACTTCAAGCCTACTCCTTATTCTTGCGTGGCTGCTGCAATGCAATGGAGGAGCTTCAGTACATGCAGGAGTTGGACATGCCTGTCAACATGAGGGCCATTATATCAAAACTGCCATTCAAGATGAGGGAGCAATGGAGGAGTACGGCTCATGGCATAATGGAAAATACACAGGAAAGAGCTCACTTCGAGGATATGACTACGTTTGTGGAGCGACATGTTAGCATTCTTTCTGACCCTTTGTTTGGTGACATACAGGATCCAAATTCTGGTGTGGTTGGCACAACATCTCTCACCAGGTTTGAATCATATCCCAACAGAGTGAAAAGAAACATTGTCGTTGATTGGAACCAACACTCCCAAGATATTGGAACCTTGGGAGGTCATCAACAGTCACGGGAATGGCCCGTATGCTATAAGGACAGTGCTGGGATGGGTCGTTAATGGTCCACTGAATGGAAACAGTGGTGTTGTGGAGTCAGAGTTTCCCTCTGCTACAGTGAACAGGATCTCTGTGTGCAGACGGGAAGAAATGCTGGCCGATCAGGACAAACACAACTTCAAAGAAGTAGCTGTGAAGGAGAAGGAAGTGTCCAGAGAAGACCTAAGCCATCTGGAAAGATTTGAAAGTTCAGCAGTGCTTCAGGAGGAGAGGTTGAAATTACCTTTTAACAAGGAGGTCTGTCTGCCCAACAATGTGGGAGTGACTAGGCTGGATACAGCGTTTGACGATAGCCTCTTGAGAGTTGTAGGAAGATTGAGCAGAGGATCAACACCAGAGGAAGCTAAACCTCCACTCATTCTCTCCAAGGACCAGCATGTTTCAATGCTCATTCTCAAGCATGTACACCAGAATCGGAGACATGGTGGAAGGACTCACACAATGTCCAAAGTGAGGAAGAAATGTTGGATCACCAACCCATGCAGCTGAGAAGATCAGCGCTGAATGCAGCTTTTGCAAACACTACAGTGACAGTGCAGTGGAGCAAAAGATGGCGGATCTTCCAGCAGACAAAATCCTTCCCGACCTACCACCTTTTGCCAACACAGAGGTGGATGAAGGAAGAAGAAACAGGAAAGGAGGAGGAACAGGAAGTCGAAGAACCAGGAAAGGAGGAGGAGCCAGGAGTGCTAACTCGCTTCAGAGAGGAACCGGTGGCATTCATGGGTGACATTCAAGCCATGTTCCACCAGGTGAAGGTCGCTGAGGAAGACAGTGATTTTCTGTGCTTTCTCTGGGACAAGAGGAAAAGGAGTTTGGCAGCTGGAGATATTGTAGTCGTCATGGACTCTTTGTGCTCCTCGTGGGTCTAAATGTTTGTATCCAATTAGATATCGTATTCATTATCATTTAATCAGTTTAAGGAACAAAAACAAGGATATTCTGTTTGCACGGTGAAGCAAATAAATATCATTTTCCAAGTAAGCTGCCTTACTTTCTCAGTAGCTCCGTATAAGACGGGAGCTCCTTTAATAAGGGTGTTATATAATAGGAGCTCTACGGTACCCAATTGGTCCTCTTAATTAATAGATCCCGTGTCCTCGGTATAATCTCTTATTATAGGTACTTGAATGAAATAAAGTTGTTACTCCTTGTACCCCGGTTGTGAAGTTGGTTATTTCAGGGCATTAGGACAAATAGCAGTTTCCCTGCTAAATAGCAGTTTCTCCTGCTACTGGTATAACTCACGTATTTATTACATTGGTGACAGCGGTGGGATATAGAATAAATATGCCTGGAGATAACCAACCGCCGGCTGAGGCCGGCCCAAGTCGATCAGACGCGTCTCCTTCCCCTAGTAGTAATCTGGCTATGCCCCGACCAATTTCTATGCCTGAGACTTTCACTGGTGCCGGCCGGGAATGGTCTGATTGGGCTGAACAGTTTGAAATGGCCGCTGGGGTTAATAATTGGAGCGAATCATTGAGACTAAAATGTATGAGTCTTCTCTTGTCAGGTCGAGCCCGAGAGGTATATGGTGGGTTATCTGCCGCAGCTAAAGCTAATTATGGCTTACTGAAAGAAGCAATGGGTAGATGCTTAGAACCATGTGATAGTGATGATTGGAGCAGGGCCACCTTCTCTTCTCGTAAGAGGCTACATAAGGAGAATATCCGAGAATTTGGTATTGCGCTTCGGAGGCTGGTTGTTAAAGCGTACCCCTCAGCGGACGCCCACACCCAAGATTTATTGGCTAAGGATCATTTTATTTCCAATGTTGGGAATGGGGAATTGCGAGTTAGCCTTCGCAGTGCCAAACCTACAACCTTAGAGGATGCCATTAATCTTGCTGCAGAATTGGAGCTGATTAGGGAGTTGGAGGGTAGTAAATTGGCCTCTGATGCACAGGTGCGTGGAGTCACTGAGCAATCTGGGCGTGACAAACAAATGGATACGCTGCTTGGGGTCGTAGAGGGCCTGCGGCAGGAAGTTAAGTCTCTGAAAACCACTGTACAGACTATAGCCAATTCAAGCCAATCTGTTCCTAAACCTACACCTACCGTGTCTGCTCCCCTTCCATACTCTGTTAGTGCCCCCATTCCCCCGACTAGACGTGAGGGAGAAAGAGAGAGGGGTTGCTGGGAATGTGGGTGTAATCGTCACTTCCGACGCGACTGTCCTTATTTACAGGAAAACTAGAGGGGGTGTGCACAGAGGGTCCAATGCCCGCCCCCATTTCTGAGTCTACTGTGGCCCCTGACAGCTTGAAGGGTGGTTCGGGATATCTCCAAGCTAAGATAGCAAAAATTTTGGTTGCTGACATTCCCTCTGATGAGATTTTGCTTGGATTTGATTTTCTTTCAACATATGGTGCGGTGGTTGATTTGGGAAAGAAACAATGTCAGATAATGGGCAGGAAATGTCCCCTGGTTGACCCTAACCCATCCTTAGAGCCTCAGGCTATGATAGTGCTGTCTGACACCCTGGTGCCCCCACGCAGTGAAATTATTATTTTGGGTCAGGTCGAGAGCAGATGGGGAGATTATGCAGCAGCAATGCTGGAACCCTCCACTTCCATTTCCAAACAGTGTGATGTTTTGGTAGCTCGGGTGGTATGTAGAGTCCAGCAGGGCATATTACCGGTGAGGGTTATTAATGTCACTAATGAGGATATTATGCTAAAGCGTGGCATGAAAGTAGGCACCCTATTCACTGATATTGAAATAGAGGAAGGGGGGGCGGAGCTGCATGACGAGAGGGAGGGGGGAAAAACCTTGCAGCCTTGGACAGTTGATACACTCATGCGTCAGTTTGGCGTGGGGGAGAGGGGTCTTGCCCCTGATGAGTTAAAGGCAGTCAGGGAGTTACATTTTACATTTACATTTAGTCATTTAGCTGACGCTTTTATCCAAAGCGACTTACAAGTTCTGTACGACAAGCCATCAGGAAGGGCACAACTCTATCAGCTGAGCAACAATGTTCATCAAAGTGTTGAGTGCTACAGTGTAGGTTAGTTTATTAGGACAAGTGCATGACAGTACGGTTAGTTAGGGTTAGATTTTTTTTTTTTTTTTTATTCAGATAATGGTTGAAGAAGTGCGTCTTTAGTCGACGGCGAAAGATTGGACGTGATTCGGCTGTCCTAACTGGGGTGGGTAGTTCATTCCACCATTGTGGGGCAAGGACTGAGAATAGGCGACTTCTCTTTGATGACCCTCCCGGAGCTTGGATAGGAGTAGGTCTGAGGCGGCCAGAAGATGCAGAGCGTAGGGGTCTTGAGGGTGTGTAGTTAGAGACCATTGACCGGAGGTAGGCGGGAGCGGTTCCCTTTGCCGCACGGTATGCTAGGTCGAGGGCCTTGAAGCGGATTCGTGCAGCAATGGGGAGCCAGTGCAGGTCCCTAAGAAGTGGGGTGACATGGGCCGACTGCATAAGAACCTCACTGTGTTTAGTCAGGGGGAGACTGACTTAGGCAGGACTCATCTGACCCCGCATGAGATTGATACGGGGGATGCAAAGCCAATAAAGATGCACCCCAGAAGGGTCCCCCTCCATTTACAGCAAGAGGTGACGAGCCACTTGAAGCAAATGCTCGATAGTGGGATAGTTCGGCCATCTTGTAGCCCATGGGCGTCTCCCATTGTACTGGTAAAAAAGAAAGGGGGTGGGCTCCGGTTCTGTGTTGATTATAGGAAACTCAATGAGGTTACTAGAAAGGACGCATACCCCCTCCCTAGGATTGATGATGCCCTGGATAGCCTTTGTCATGCTTGTTGGTTTTCCACCCTGGATTTAGCGAGCGGCTATTGGCAGGTGGAAGTAGACCCGAAAGACCGCCATAAAACTGTATTCACCACCCGTCAGGGGCTATTTGAGTTCAATGTGATGAGTTTTGGCCTTTGCAATGCACCCAGCACTTTTCAGAGGTTGATGGACCTAATTCTGGCTGATCTGCAGTGGACTACCTGCTTAGTGTATTTGGATGATATAATTGTATTTGGGCGCACTTTCCATGAACATCTAACACGCCTGAGTGGTGTGCTGGAAAAACTTCAGCAGGCCAACCTTAAGGTTAAACCATCCAAGTGTGACTTGTTTTCAACGAGAGTCCAGTACATCGGACATGTAATCTCTAGTGAGGGAGTGATGCCAGATGCTGCTAAAGTGGAGGCAGTCAGAGAGTGGCCTGTTCCTACCAGCCAGACTGAGGTTAAGAGTTTTTTGGGACTAGCCTCATATTATAGGCGCTTTGTGAAAGGGTTTGCTGACATTGCCCGGCCTCTGCACCAGTTGACAGAAAAGGGGAGGCACTTTCGCTGGAGTGAGGACTGTCAGGGAGCCTTTGAGCAGCTCAAGTGTAGTCTGATTACCACCCCTGTTTTGGCTTATCCCGACCCCAGTAAACCATTTATCCTGGATACGGATGCAAGTGACGTGGGGATTGGGGCAGTATTGTCTCAAGAGGAGGGAGGACTCGAGAGAGTAATAGCATATGCTAGCAGGGCTCTTACAAAACAGGAACGTAAATATGCCACCACTAAGAAAGAACTTTTGAGTATGGTAGCGTTTACCAAATACTTCAAGCACTATTTATTGGGTAGGGAGTTTGTGTTGCGAACTGACCACAATTCTCTCCGTTGGCTTCATAACTTTCAGGACTTGGAGGGGCAGTTGGCTCGTTGGCTTGAACAATTGGCCAATTTCCAGTATAAAATTGTGCATCGTCCAGGCAAGCTACACAGCAATGCTGATGCCCTTTCTAGGCTGCCGGCTTTTTTGGAAAAAGAAATATCTGACCAGAAGGCCTCTCAGGCAATAACAGACAGGGCTGCTGTAAGGATGTGCGCAGTACAGGAAGCTCTGCCTTCTGTAGTGTCCAGTGGGGAAAAAGAGACTGATGAGTTAGCCGATGCACAGATGGCCGATAGTGAGTTAAGACAAATAATTAACTTTAAAAATCAGGTTGGTTCTGGTTCAATACCGGTGGACGCTGGCCTGCAGAATTATGCTACTGTGTGGAATCAGCTCCAGGTGCAGGGGGATAGGCTGGTGCGGATTCCTCCTGCAAATTCCGATGCAGCCTCTCGGGTACAGGTGGTGCTCCCTCAGTCAATGGTGTCTGGGGTTTTAGAGCAGCTGCACAATGTCTCCACCGGGGGGCACTTGGGGGTGCAGAAGCTGCAAGGGAAAGTTAAAGACTGGTTCTATTGGCCAGGCTGGTTTGGCGATGTCAAGAGATGGGTGAGAGAATGTGTTGATTGTGGTTCAAGGAAGAGTCAGGGGAAGCGGCCATGTGCACCCCTACAGACATCCAGGGTATCTAGACCTTTTGAACGGGTGGCACTCGACATTCTTGTGGGGGACTATTTTTCCAAGTGGACAGAGTCTTTTCCATTGCCTAACCAGGAAGCACGGACAATTGCCAAAGTCTTGACCGAGGAGTGGGTGTGTCGTTTTGGGGCGCCAAGGAGTATCCACTCCGACCAAGGTCGTAACTTTGAGTCAAATCTATTCAGGGAGTTATGTAGGCTTCTGCACATGCAGAAAACAAGGACATCCCCCTACCACCCCCAGTCAGATGGCCTGGTGGAGCGCTTTAATTGAACCCTTTTGTCCATGTTGTCTCTCTTTGTGGAGGACAATCAGTTAAACTGGGACACACTGTTGCCTTATGTTATGTTGGCCTATCGTAGTAGTGTGCATGCTAGCATCTCCTTCACCCCATATAAAGTACTGTTTGGACAGGAAATTGTTCTGCCAGTGGATATTATGCTGAAGGTGGGCAATCAGGAGTCCTGTGACTCGGTGGACAATTATGTGTCTAGGTTGCGGGATACATTGTCCACGGTGGTGGAAGCAGTTAAAAGGCACCAGGCCAGGGCCTCGGAACAGCAGAAAAAGTCCTATGACTTTAGGGCCAATTTTCAATACTATTCCGAGGGGGAATTGGTTTGGGTTCAGAATAAGGCCAGGAAGCGTGGGGTGTGTCCCAAGCTCCAGAGGTGGTACAAAGGTCCCTTTAGAGTGGTGGAGAGGGTGACCGATGTGCTTTATAGGCTAGTGCTAGTGGAGGGAGGGCCAGAGAGTGTGGTTCACTTCAACCGACTCAAACCTTTCACCTCTTCTTTGACAGCCCCGTTAAATCCAGTCCCAGCATCCAGGAGAGCTAATCCGAGGAGTGGGCCAAACCTGGCTAGCCGGCGTCAGTCCTCTGGGTCCCCGTTTGGTGCCAGTTGGGTCGGCCATCGATCTTCCAGCCGGGATGGCTCTGCGGGGGGGAGGCCACCACCGGAGGACCAGACAGGCGGTGATCGGGGGCCGGAGGATGCAGAAGGAGCACAGGAGGGGCCAGTAGACCGGATCGGTGGTGATTGTGGGCCGGAGGACGCAGAGGGTGGACCGGAGGACTCAGAAGGAGCACAGGAGGCCCCAGGAGACCAGACCGCCAGTGATCGTGGGCCAGAGGAGGCAGAGGGGACACAGGGGGCTCCCGCTGCGACAGAAGCTGCGCCCCAGTCGGAGGTGGTTGTGTCCAGTCCGGGGCTGCAGGAAGGTCGTCCTGCAGGGTCTGTCGAGGAGGGACGTCCAGTACGCCAGCGGAGGGCACCCCGTTGGTCTTTAGACTACGACATGTCGGCGTAGGACTCGAGGACGAGTCCTTTCTTTAAGGGGGGGGGGAAGTGTGATGTGAATGGGCCGAAGTAATGACGTCAGGAGCAGGGACTCAAGTGGCTTCATTATTGAACTCAGGTGTTGCTGATTGTGTGCGGGGATGAGACGCTGAGACTATTGATAAGCCAGTGGGACTCAGATATCGGGGTTGGAGCACGCAAGCAGTAACCAGACTCTGTTAGGGCCCGGGGGGTGGGGTCGATCGTGGAGAGTTATCCACCGGCGATGAAGATAAGTTAGCCAGCCGTCCACAGGTACCGGTAGCGTGAGGAGGGGAGGCTTACCCTCCTGGAGACAGATAGGGACGGGACATAG
This sequence comes from Notolepis coatsorum, assembly GCF_963971535.1. Classification (NCBI taxonomy): domain Eukaryota; kingdom Metazoa; phylum Chordata; class Actinopteri; order Aulopiformes; family Paralepididae; genus Notolepis; species Notolepis coatsorum. Next base: position 131,108,917 of record NC_140168.1, read on the forward strand.
AGGGTACTGAGTTACATCGCTCCCAAAAGACCTTATACTTGGAACGTCCTCGCGGACACCGGGTACGATTATCAGGTTACAAATCAACCTACAGCCTGGAGGACCACCGTGTGCCGGAGCATTCGCCCGGAGAGTTGGACGGGGTCCAAGCTTCGACCCTCAGGGGGGGTCGCGCCGTGCGGCGAGTTAAGTCCACTGTTACCCACATTTGCACTTAGTATAGGATGTTGTATTATGCTCTATTTTTATAAACTGTATAGGCCTACTGTGTAAATTGGTATATTATATTGTATATGGTATTATGAGGGTATCCTATAGTTATGCTCTCTGTATTCTACCGTGCCTCTTAATTTTATCTGCATATAGGCTATTTCTTCCTATCCCCTATTTATGCCCTATTTATTGTATAGCCAAGCCGGTAGGATATTGAGTATGACCGATTGAGGAGGGACAGGGGAAGACGAGAGGGGGGATTAATTATTGCCAGAAGAGTGTTCCTTAATTAACTACTATGGTTGGATGTGTGTTGCAAATGCCTCGTCGAGAGGGTGTCTGAAGTGCGTGGTTTATTAGGCCTTTTGTTCCAAGGGTTGTGCCTCTTACAGAGGGTGTTTAAATGTGTGGGATTAAACACACCGTGGTGTGTGCAAGTGCTGTGCCTCTTACCGAGGGTGTTTAATGCGTGGGATTACACACCGTGGTGTGCAGTTGCAGTGCCTCAAAAAGAGGGTGTTTAATAGGTGGGATTAGACACACCGTGTTTTGTAAATGCAGTGCCTCATATAAGAGGGTGTTATATAATAGGAGCTCTACGGTACCGAATTGGTCCTCTTAATTAATAGATCCCGTGTCCTCGGTATAATCGCTTATTATAGGTACTTGAATGAAATAAAGTTGTTACTCCTTGTACCCTGGTTGTGAAGTTGGTTATTTCAGGGCATTAGGACAAATAGCAGTTTCCCTGCTAAATAGCAGTTTCTCCTGCTACTGGTATAACTCACGTATTTATTACATTATCAATGGGGTCAAGGTTACAAAATATCACCAGGCCTAGCCTCATGCCAGAGAGAGAGTGACTGAAGTGAGCAGCCATGTTTTAACAGGGTGTGGTGATCCATGATTGGGTGGTGGGTGATGGCTTCTGATTGGGTCTTGGAGTCTTGAAACCCATCCACCAATCGGTGCTGTGCTGCTATGTAGTCCACCAATGGAAGGGCAGGCATAGCAGGGACCAATGGTGGAGGACGGTTCTGGCTGGAGGGAGGAAACAAAATGGAGAACAAGACACACACTGGGGAAGCACATACATTGGCATGTAACAGTAACTATTAGGATATATATGGTATGGATTACTTACTCTTATAACTTATTACTTATAACTTATTACTTATTACTCACATCGTATGAATGTGTATGCATGTGAATGAATGTTGGTGGTGGTCGGAGGGGCCGTAGGCGATGATTATTCGCCACGCTTCCGTGAGTCTGCCTCAGGGCAGCTCTGGCTGCAATTGTAGCTTACCACCACCGGTATGACTATGTATGAACGAATAATGGACTCTGTAAGCGCTCTGGGGTAACTGGGGTGTCATGAAGAGCGCTATATAAATCCAATCCATTATTATTATTATTATTATTATTATTATTACTATCAGTGGTAGCTCTAGTCTCCACCTACACAAATTGTTTTTGTGCTGTCCATTGATCATGCACCTTCACGTGGTAGGCACATTAACTGTAGGTCAAACTCCCCAAACAAACAAGCACACCATTGATTTAATTGCCATATAAATCACATACAAAGATCTAACTATTACTCCTCTCTGAACATGAATATAAAACAAGAAGGTGATCTATTAACTGTGTAAACCTTATGCAATATTCATCATTGATATTTGAATACTTGAAGTATGAACTGAGTAGTTGGTATCAAATTAAATAAGATGGAACAGCTCCATGCATTCATTGAATAAACAACTATTTGCTCATTACCAGTATGGTATTGTTTAAATTTTATAGCTTTTTGCACATCTTTGTCAGGGAATTCCAACCATTCTGGACCTGAATGTACCAGTTTTTTTAATTTTTTAAAGATTTATTTTTTAGCATTTATTGCTTTTCATGGTCAGACATGACTGACAGATGAGGAGAGGATGAACGGGAGAAGAGGCGGGGAAGACATGCGACAAATGTCACCGGGAGGGGGAAGCGAACCCGGGACGGCCGCGTAGGTGTGCGATGCACTAACGTGGTGCGCCACGAGGGCGCCCCCTGAATGTACCAGTTAATTGTAATAATCTCTCTCTCCTTATGTCTAGTCAAGCCAGGTTGTGGAGGAGAGAGACAGGGATGAACAGGCTATAGACTAATTTGCCCATCCTGAGCCTGCTATGATGCAGATGTTTTTACATCACCACCCAAAACAAGATTCAGCCAAGAGTGAGTGAGTACACTGGTCCACTTGCACTGGTCCACTTGTCCATTGCACTTACTACCCAGCTTTGTAGTGGTTTGGGGGAATAGTACAGTAGGTACGCATATTTAAGGGGACCGCAAGGATGGTGTACTTGGTGGGCGGTGTCCGACCGATTATGGTGGGCCGGTCTGGGCCAAAAATGCCAGGGCCGATTTTTGGTCCCAGTCCAGCCCTGACTACACCAGTACACCACTAAGGTACCCATGTGTGACGGATCATACTGGGTCTGCGTTGTGTTTGATGTTAAATGAGAATGTCCCGAGGGGGAGTCGAACAGGGGGCTCCCGTGTCCGCGGGCGACGACACAGGCCGCTGCACTAAGAAGTGAATTCACTCCTAACTACCGTCCCTATGCGTCTGTTAACCCTGTTATGAGGAAGTGAGTTTAACTTACCAGCCCGCACTGCCACAGTCACCCGTCAACACACCTGTTTCAGTGACTGTGGACATACCCACGGACTTCCCCGTTACACTCACCTCCCTAAACTCACGCCCCTCAGGACATCCGGGTCACTGGGCACCACTGTGACGGATCATACTGGGTCTGCGTTGTGTTTGATGTTAAATGAGAATGTCCCGAGGGGGAGTCGAACAGGGGGCTCCCGCGTCCGCGGGCGACGACACAGGCCGCTGCACTAAGAAGTGAATTCACTCCTAACTACCGTCCCTATGCGTCTGTTAACCCTGTTATGAGGAAGTGAGTTTAACTTACCAGCCCGCACTGCCACAGTCACCCGTCAACACACCTGTTTCAGTGACTGTGGACATACCCACGGACTTCCCCGTTACACATGTACATGTCAAATGACTTCCCAAAGCTCAGTGAATACCACGACCACAACACCAGAGGGAGCTCCACAAATCATGTTAAACCCAGATTCGGCTCAAACAAGGGACTAAACACGTTTTGCAATAGACCTGTCGCTAAACCACGCCCCAAAATAGAATTTGTCCAATCATATCACAGCTAAAACTTCGCTGCAGAAAACTCGGTCAACACCAGAAAAGCCATTTGTGGGCTGCATCAAACCAGACGGCTGTGATCAAAACCACTGTGTAAGAGTTCAGTTTATATGTTATTATCTACCTAATATCAGATGGTGAAACGCTGTGCGTGGGGTACCTGTAATTCGGACACCAGGTACCCTGAAAGACTGGATGGAGGAGTATATTTCATACCTTTCCCGAAGCCCAAACGAAAACTAGAGAAATGCAAGCGGATTATGTTGTGTCGTCGACCACATACACAACTGAATGTGAAGACCATTACCAAGGACACTTATGTTTGCTCAAAGGTAAGGTCAATTCATAAAGACATAATATTTGACGGCATGTATTAGAAACGTAGACCAAACTATTAGTTTGCTAACGTTTGACTTTGACTGCGAACTAGCTCTCGTATATATCCAGCCCAGTTAGCTAACGTTAGCAGCTAGCTAACGTTAGCTGCCAACATGTAACGATACCGCAGATATTTCTGCATCATAAGGTTAGCTTTTCTGCATCATAACGTGAGCCTTCTGTATAGCTTTCTGCATCATAACGTCAGCAACGTTACCGCAAGCCAGGTGCATAACAGTGGAAATGATGACCAACAAGGACAGTTATAGATGTAATGTAGTGACCACCATTGATAGTATAAAAAACTGGCTAACAGACAACAGAATACTAATAACATGAATACTAATACATGCACTAAGAATGCTCGATGCACTTCAGATGCCATAGTGCCACTTGAAACCAGTAACAACAGGGACAATGATGTAAACAGTAAATAAGTCCTGGACTTTTCGTTTTATCCCTGACAAGGCAAACACAAATGTTGATCTGTCAAAGTTGTTATGTTTGTTGTCAATAAAATCCACTTTGAGCTGCATTTTATGTATGAAAGATGCTCCATAAATGAACTATTATTATTATCTGTCTATGCTTAGCTAATACTCAGCTTTTTGTGTTTTTTTCATAATAATAATATCCCTCTCTCCTCATTCACCTCCCCCTCATCCCTCTCCCCTTATCCATCACCCCTCTCTCCTGCCCTCTTACTCCAGATGAGGAGTGCCGGGCTGTGGGCACCAGGCTCCCCCAATGGAAGGTGGACATTACTAGAAAGCTAAACAGAATGCTTAATAGGAATGTTAGAGGTTCTAGAAGGTGCTACTATGACATCATCACCAACGTTCCAGAATGATCGGGCAGGACGAAGGTTCTAGAATGTACTGCCAGGACATCATACACACACGTTCCAGAATGTTCGGGCGGCAATAATTTTCTAGAATGTTCCTAACAATAGGTCTGTGGGTGAATTATGTACCATTACAATTACAGTACTGTATTAAGTTTCAAAAGTAAAAGTACAGTACATATTCTATAGGGTGTTCTTGTATTTCAGTGCATTCAACCCTCGATTGACCTGAAGGTTGTTAAAGTGGTCCAGTTATGCTGCTCTGTGTCCCTCAGATTGCTGGTTTACAATGTTAAAGTACTTAATCTTCATCAACAGTTGCTGATATTGCAAATGTCAACAGACCAGGCTATTAATCCATAATGGAGGTACTAGAAGAATGTAATGTTAAATTACCATAGATGTATCACAACAACACATGATATTATTCGCTATTCCAGTTTATATCGTACATCCATTTGTGTAACTGTAAATCCATGTATTTATTGTATATATTAAAAATAGTGGCTATTTATGTACACTTTAGTTGTGGGTTTTCTTTTCTAATCAGAGTGATCTATCTTGAGAATGTGTTGTATATGCATTTATTTATATTTATATTAAATATAACTTATACTTAGTGTTATAAGAAAAGCTATGTCCTGACCTGTATACCCATTTACTGTGATTTACAGGTATTTTGGTAAATGGCTGTATTTATATAGCGCTTTTATCCAAAGCGCTTTACAATTTGTTCCTCACATCTTACCCATTCACTCACACATTCACACACCGACGGTGGAGGCAACCATGCAAGGTGCCAACCTGCTCATCAGTGTCTTGCTCAAGGACACTTCGACACGCTGCCCGGGAGGAGCGAGAATCAAACCGGGAACCTCCGGATTACCAGACGACTGCTCTACTCCCAAGCCACTGTCGCCCCCTATATTAGGTCTATTTTATTATTAGGTATTTTTACTTTGGTCTCTATCACTATACATTTATAGTTAGTGTAATCAATCATTTGACCTGATGTACACTAGAATGTGCAGCATACCATTCTCTGACGTCTCACCCCTTTATGGAGGATTGTTGGCAAGTGACAGCTCTCACTTTTTTCCTCATTCTAGTGACTAGTGACACAACTGTCGGGTCTAGCTCGTATACTGCGTTGGACCACTAAACTAAATGTATCAGCAATAGTAATCATGGATTATCGTCATAGTTCTTGTAATCTTCAATCAAGTCAACTGTAAGTAATGCTTGAGACATTATCTATAGTTATTACATGGCGTTTTCACATTCGCCGAAATGCTTGCTTGTGATTGGTCAATAGCCCCCCGACAGCGGTCATTATTTTTCAATAATGACCGCTGTTTTTTCAATAATGACCGCTGTGCGCAGCTGTTCGCAATCAAGCCCACTGACACACACTGTTTCAGTGCAATTAGACAGTGTTCTGCTGCCGGCGATGACAGGGGGCGGAGCGACGAGCGGAGCCAGAACGCAGCCAGAACCAGTGTTGCGAGTCGATGTAAAATGAATTAGGTATATTGTTAGTAAGTTAGCCATGTAATAAGCGGGATAATGTATAGCTATACTTGGTCATTGTCGCAAAATAATTGACCGACACGGAGTTTAAAATACCGAGCCGCTTGTGTAGATTACAGCGGAGCCAGAACAGAGGCTGCCCGCGATAATAATAATCACTTTATTTGGGCTGACAGAGCCACAGAACAACTGCGATTTGTCAAATGAATTAGGTATATTGTTAGTAAATTAGCCATGTAATAAGCGGGATAATGTATAGCTTTACTCGGTCATTGTCGCAAAATAATTGACCTTCACTGACGTTTAAAACACCTTGCCGAAGCGGCTCGGTATTTTAAACTACGTGTCGGTCAATTATTTTGCGACAATGACCTCGTAGCTATACATTATCCCTTACCTAATGCTTGCATCACCATGGAGGTCTAAGGTAAATGTGTATCTCATGAACGTACTTTTCCACTGCATATTGTAACCCTCTCTGTCTGCTTCTAGATGAAATATTTGTGTTATCTTTAAAAGACAGGTCTATTACCTGCTGTGGTAAATCTCCAGCGGCATAAGCCCCTTTCGTGACTGTGAAGCAAGGCTTGCATCACAGTCAGGAAAGGGGCTGCCTGCAGCCATCGTCAACGAGAGTCATTCACGGTCGGCTCTGTGTCCGAGTTTTCAAAGGGGGCGTGGCTTAGCGATAGGTCTATTATGCCACAACAATGTGGAACGCCCTACTCAAAGCTGTAAAGGAATGTGAATCACTACCCACTTTCAAAACCACTCTCAAAGAGCACCTACGGGAGACTGCAATTCAAAACTGGCCACCGTAAATGTCCAAACCCCCCCACCCCCACCTAATAGACAGTCTCCTCCCCACCGTATGTATATATTCTCCCCCCACCGTATGTATAATATTTCTCTCCCACCCACCCACCCACCCCCTCCTAATGTACAGTCTCCTCCCCACCATATGTATATATTCTCTCCCCACCGTATGTATATTTCTCTCCCACCCACCCACCCCCTCCTAATGTACAGTCCCCTCCCCATCATATGTATATATTCTTTGTCAGGATCTATGGGTAACAGTACTGTATATTTGCATATCGTATATGTCACAAATGTAACAGTACTATATACCTGTATGTCATGTATGTCCCTATGCCATAAATGTCATGTATGTTTTTTTTTTTTTTTTATTATCTTTTTACCCCTCCTTTTTTTCGATTTTTTTCCCATCCCACTGTTAGTTGTTATGCCAATTCCCAACCCCCCCTACTGTTGGTCTGGGAGGCCGGAGACTGTCACATGTTTTCCTCCGACACATGTGCAGCCAGCCGGCAGCCAGCCTGGCAGCGCAGATTCTCACCTCGAGAGTGTAACGTGTGGAAGGTCACACTACCTTTCTCCAGATCCTACCCTCGCTGTGCAGGCGCCCCGACCGAACTGTAGGGGTCGCTGTCCACAACGGCCAGGACCCACCCACGGCTTCCCTCCCCCTAACTCAGCCAAACGAGTTAGTATAGCGATCAGGCCAAGCCAAGGCAATGCTGACTCTCCGGGAGTCGAGACCGCAGCCTCTTGCATTGGTGACGAGCACAATCTCCGCTACACCACCTGACCACCCCAATGTCATGTATGTTGTGTATGTCATAAATGTCACTATGAATTGAAAATGGGGGACCCTGATGTAAACAAGACAAACGACTTTATCTGGTCTGCATCCCCTTAACAATTGTGTGTATTGAGCCGTACTGTATTGTACCCATTCTGCAATCTGTTAAATAAAGTTTTCATTCATTCATTCATGCTGCGCAGCTCCCGGAGCAGTTACGGTAGTGGTACTGATGCGGGATGAGTCAGGCGATATGATGCTGCTGCCATTTCATCAGCGAGCAAACCTCCACAAACACAGCAGCAGCACGGCTCCTATAGGAGCCTATACCAGGGATTCCCTCAGAAAACATCTGTTTCTCATCAGATCGACAACCTAGTTTGGAAACAGAGACGGGAGTTCTGTAATATCGTGAAGCACAAGGAGCGTTTTTCTTTCTGCACCTGTTCTGGACCCGTCCTCCTATAATAGGGCCTATCATCATCATCATCATCATCATCATCACGGAGATATAGGTCTCCTGCCGGCCTGCGAGTTGGAAGGATAAACAGCATATAATAACCCTGCACGGTCCATATATCTGCGGGGTTATTAATATTTCCCTGAGACCGGAGATCAGTCTTCTCAGTGCAACATGGAGCGCGCATCTTGATCCCGCACCGCGGCGCCATCATCACAAACACCGTGAGGAAATATTAGTATTATTATTATTATTATTATTATTATTATTATTATTATTATACTCTCTCCTCTTTATTATAATTATAGTCTATTTATAGAGATGTTCGCGATCCGCGTAAAAACGTGCTATATCTTTAGGTCTATCGTCTATATTTAGATATAGTCATCAATAACATTATAGAGCCTAACATGAATTAGCTTTGGGTTCGTTTTCAGCTTATAGGCCCAGAGCCACATCTCTCTGCCATTACAAGACATTTAATAAAAAAATAAATAGACATAAACGAGCCTATATGTAATGACTGAGTCTATAATGCTTAGCATTGGTTGTTGTCAGTCTGTGGTTTAATAGACTCAGTCATTACGGCTCGTTTATTTCTATTTATTTTCGGATGCTATATTCGGATGCTATGCTATTTATTTTCGGATGCTATGTTTATATGCTCTTGTATGAGTCCTTGACATTTAATAAATACTTAGCCTATAATGATGCAGTCTATAGAGTGGTTCCTAATAAAAGAAAACAATTGTCATATTGTGGGACATGTGATATACAGGGCAACAGATTAACTGGTTTCTATACATGTCGGGGATGTTCAAGACCATAAACGGTGACTATATTTGATATCCTATAATCAGCCTAAATGGCCCTAACGGCAGCCGGTACGGTACGAGGCGACAAAAGGGTATTCACCGGGGATCTACGTTTGCATACCGACCGGGCTACGCAATCCTCCTGCCGTGCGTGTGAGTGTGCGTGTGCGTGTGTGTGTGTGTGTGTGTGTGTGTGTGTGCGTGTGTGTGTGTGTGTGTGTGCGTGTGTGTGTGTGGTGTGTGTGTGTGTGTGTGTGTGTGTGTGTGTGTGTGGGAGGGAGGGAGTCTGTCTGTGAGCCCGGCTGGCACCGTGCCTGGCTGGCTGGGATCATCATGATGATGGTGATATTATTATATAGGTGCAAAGGACCCACAGAAATGATATTGATTAATGCATAGCATAATACAACAACACGGGTAACAGTGGAGTCCATTCTCCTCGGCTATAGTTCGAGGTATAGCACCCTAGCTGCTAATTAGCAGTGCGTGGGGCATTATGCGCCTCGAGGGAATTCTGAATAATATGCAATTGCTTATTACAACATCAATTGACACGATCAAGTGACTACAAAGTAAGCGGATTTTCCTTTGTCACGTGGCCCCAAATGAAGCCGATTTCTCTGAATATAATAGGGCCATTATCGTGGCTTGGGGGGGGGGGGGGGGGGGTGAGAGGATAAGCCAATGGAACAGGCCCTATTATAGGCCAACATTTCAGCTTAATTGAATCAAAGGGTGATTTAGGGTAGACGAGTTGCAACATTTATGTTTTGTTTTTTTAAGCCTATATGTATTGTTATTTCTTTCTTTTTTTTACTAAAGAAATGTTGTTGTTTTTTGCTTGTTTGTTTGTTTGTTTTGGTTATGTGGAGTTCTCATGGTAGTTTGCATGCGAAGCCAGCGCCTTACAATAGCCCACAGAACGACACCCAAAGAGACATGGTGCCACAGTTGGCATGGTGGTGGTGGTGGTGGTCAGGGTGCGTTGCTGATTTCAAAGCTGGTTGCACAGTGTTTTAATAACGGTGCGTGCGTGCGCTCCCGCGCATGCGCATAGATGTTCCCTCGCATACGCACAGACTAAAGACGATGCCTAATTGCCTCTATGAGTGGAATGTAACACATTTCATTCACAAGTTTTGTGTGAATGTATATCTGAGAACGTATTTGAACACACCTGACGAGCTGCGCTCTTGTTATGCAAAGTAGCCAGGTGGGTACTTAGCGAGTTGGCGCATCAGTCGAGTGCAGCACATTCCTGTGTGCGTGCGCGTGCTTCTGCTCACATAGCCGGTTCTACGGCGTGAACCCCGTCTATGAGCAACGCACCCCCTGGCGCTGAAAACACTATTGTTCTCAACTATTGGCCTATACGCTCTCTCTCTCTCTCTCTCTCCATCTCCCCCTCCACTGTCTCCCTCCTCTCTCTCTCTCTCTCTCTTCCCTCTCCCTCTCTCTCTCTCTCTCTCTCTCTCTCTCTCCTCTCTCTCTCTCTCTCTCTCTCTCTCTCTCTCTCTCTCTCTCTCTCTCTCTCTCTCTCTCTCTTCTCTCTCTCTCTCTCTCTCTCTCTTCTCTCTCCTCTCTCTCTCTCTCTCTCTCTCTCTCTGTGGTGCTGACTCTCTCTGTATCTATGTGTGGGACCTCTCTTTATCTCTCTCCCCCCCCTCCCCCCCTCTCTCTGTCTCTCTCTCCCCCCTCTCGCTGTCCCTCCTCTCTCTCTCTCTCTCCCCCCCCCCCTCTCTCTGTCCCTCCTCTCTCTCTCTCTCCCCCCGCCCTCTCTCTCCCCCTCTCCCCCCCC